>NC_043006.1:88785884-88795884 GCF_006345805.1 Octopus sinensis | reverse complement strand
GGTTAAACTGCACCGCAAAATGTGGGAGTAGTTAGGAATCTAAATCGTAGGAGACAGACACACAACTTCACTTTTATATATAAAGATTTGTGCAACAACTAAAACATTCGGTTGTGCAAATTGTTTGCACAGGAAACCTGCCCTGTGTGGCGGTTTTTGCCGTTTTTGTGGATCTGTTTCAGCTTTTTTAGCGATTTCTGTTTTGGCGACTTCAAGCCATGAAGTCGTAGTGCTAAAAGAACGCTGGTCTCCTTGACAACGCTTTACGACGTTGATTTCCCTACCCTGCCTTCCCCGCTGCTTCACGAGGGAGGGAAGAAGGGGAGGAGCTACACAGGTGCAGATGCGAGTATGAACGCCAACGCCGCCACCGACACACGAAAAAATTGGAAGAACCCAGACGACAGCTTCAGCCACCACCACCACCACTACCACCATGACCAGCACCACCACCACCAACAACAACAACACCACCACCACAAACACGACGACCACCATCGCCACCACCATCATGAAGACCACCACGATCACGACCACCACCACCATCATCACCACCACCACCACCACCACCACCATCATCACTACCCCCACCACCACCACCACAAACAACAACAACAACACCACCACCACAAACACGACGAACCACCACTACCACAAACACGACGACCACCATCGCCACCACCATCACGAAGACCACGACGACGACGACCACCACCACCACCACCATCATCACCACTACCAGCACCACCGCCACCACCGCTGCCACTACCACCGCTGCCACTACCACCGCCTCCACCACCACCATAATATGCCTCTGCTCTCTCCTTTTGGCTACTAAATCCATTACCATATTTCACAAGTACCATCGCCATACAATATTACCTTCAAAAGTTTGTGTTTGGATAATATTTTTTAAGTAAAAGTTGTGCAACAACTAAAACATTCGGTTGTGCAAATTCTTTGCACGGGAAACCTTCCCTGTGTGGGGTGTTTCCCGATTTTGTAGAATTTGCTTTCGGGCTTTCTTAGCCATTTCTGTTTTGGTGTCTTCAAGCCATGAAGTCGTTGTTCTAAAAGAACGCTGGTCTCCTTGACAACGCTTTACGACGTTGATTTCCTTACACTCCCTTCCCCACAGCTTCACGAGGGAGGGAAGAAGGGGGAGAAGCAACACAGGTGCAGGTGTGAGCATGGACGCCAACTCCGCCGCCATCGACACACGAAAAAATTGGAAGAACCCAGACGACAGCTTCACAGTCATATACTACTACGGACACCTCTGCCACAAACACCACCACGATTACCACGACGACCAACACCAGCACCACTACAACTAACACCATGACCACCACCACCACCACCTCCACCAAGGTCGATTTGCTCGAGTAAATGCGGTGCTCCTGCATGGACACAGTCAAATGCCTGAAACAAGTAAGAGTAAAAGAATATACATATGTATATATATACATTTTTCATATATATATATATATATATATATATATATATATATACAAGCAGTATCGCCCGGCGTTGCTCGGGTTTGTAAGGGAAATAACTATATAAGCATTTTTAGAAAGTTAGAGCCAAAAAATAGCAAAAAAATGCATTAAAAATGGAAAAAAAATTATGGTAAGTTTTTTTTAAATCGTTGACTCATCGTAGACATTTTTAGAGAGTTACTTCCCTTTATAAAAAAAAATATGCGTTAAAATGGAAAAAATGATGTTAAATTATTTTTAAAATCGTAGACTCATCGTAGACGCGCACGAATACCCAGACGGGCTCGATATGAATCACGACTATAACATACCCGAATTTGGTTAAACTGCACCGCAAAATGTGGGAGTAGTTAGGAATCTAAATCGTAGGAGACAGACACTCACACAACTTCACTTTTATATATGCATATATATATATATATATATATATATATATATATATATATGTATATATATATATATATATATATATATATATATATATAGGAGATAAATAAAAATATATGCATACATACAAACATATATGTACGTACCTACATCTACATGTATATATACATGCATATATAAATAATTATACGGAAGTACAGGACATCACAATAAGACGTAGAAACAGAAAAAGCCAAAAAACAAAAAACAAGAAAACGGAAAACGAAAACCAAATACAGGACAGGTTACACAAGGACAAAACCCCCGTCATCAGCTGTCGCTAGAGGAGTCAGGCATGTTTCGAAGGCATAACAGAACACTAATCCAATAGGCCTTCCTGCGAGAGAATTAAAATAAAATTTCAAGCAGCGGGGCACAATGAGTACGAACACAAACAAGACGTAACAATAAGACTGCAAAATTAAAATACATGTACAAAAACAAACACAAGAGGACGAACGAAAAAGCCTTTTTTCTGGCATAGACAAACAATAAAACTGCAAAAATAAAAATACATGTACAAAAAGTACAATTAGTTACAAAACGAGAAAATAACAAGAATACTATACAGGAAATTAACCACACAAGGGGACGAACGAAGAAGCCTTTTTGCTGGCAAGGACGAAAGTGTAGTAGCAGCGCGTGGAGGCAGTCTTTTCAATAGTGGTAACCACGTGTAAAGGAATTTTGTTTTATAGGCAAGGAAGAGGGAAGGAGGAGGGAAGGAGGAGGGGGACACGCGGCGAAGAGAGAGGAGGAGGGGGAGGGAGAAAGATTGAAGAGGTTAAAGCAAAGGGAGAGAGTACCGCATCTTCAATATAATAATATTAATATAAAAAAAGGGGACCAAGAAGTGGATCGAAACGACGAATCGGAACGAACCTGATGCGGGGCGCTGTCAGACAATAAGGAGATAAATAAAAAATATGCATACATACAAACATATGTACGTACCTACATCTACATGTATATATACATGCATATATAAATAATTATACGGAAGTACAGGACATCACAATAAGACGTAGAAACAGAAAAAGCCAAAAAACAAAAAACAAGAAAACGGAAAACGAAAACCAAATACAGGACAGGTTACACAAGGACAAAACCCCCGTCATCAGCTGTCGCTAGAGGAGTCAGGCATGTTTCGAAGGCATAACAGAACACTAATCCAATAGGCCTTCCTGCGAGAGAATTAAAATAAAATTTCAAGCAGCGGGGCACAATGAGTACGAACACAAACAAGACGTAACAATAAGACTGCAAAATTAAAATACATGTACAAAAACAAACACAAGAGGACGAACGAAAAAGCCTTTTTTCTGGCATAGACAAACAATAAAACTGCAAAAATAAAAATACATGTACAAAAAGTACAATTAGTTACAAAACGAGAAAATAACAAGAATACTATACAGGAAATTAACCACACAAGGGGACGAACGAAGAAGCCTTTTTGCTGGCAAGGACGAAAGTGTAGTAGCAGCGCGTGGAGGCAGTCTTTTCAATAGTGGTAACCACGTGTAAAGGAATTTTGTTTTATAGGCAAGGAAGAGGGAAGGAGGAGGGGGACACGCGGCGAAGAGAGAGGAGGAGGGGGAGGGAGAAAGATTGAAGAGGTTAAAGCAAAGGGAGAGAGTACCGCATCTTCAATATAATAATATTAATATAAAAAAAGGGGACCAAGAAGTGGATCGAAACGACGAATCGGAACGAACCTGATGCGGGGCGCTGTCAGACAATAAGGAGATAAATAAAAATATATGCATACATACAAACATATATGTACGTACCTACATCTACATGTATATATACATGCATATATAAATAATTATACGGAAGTACAGGACATCACAATAAGACGTAGAAGCAGAAAAAGCCAAAAAACAAAAAACAAGAAAACGGAAAACGAAAACCAAATACAGGACAGGTTACACAAGGACAAAACCCCCGTCATCAGCTGTCGCTAGAGGAGTCAGGCATGTTTCGAAGGCATATATATATATATATATATATATATATATATAATATATATATATATATATATATACTAGCAGTATCGCCCGGCGTTGCTCGGGTTTGTAAGGGAAATAACTATATAAGCATTTTTAGAGAGTTACTTCCCTTATAAATTCGGCCTTTCTTAGCCATTTTTGTTTTGGTGTCTTCAAGCCATGAAGTCGTTGTTCTAAAAGAACGCTGGTTTCCTTCACAACGCATTACGACGTTGATTTCTTTACACTCCCTTCCCCACAGCTTCACGAGGGAGGGAAGGGGGAGAAGCAAACAGGTGCAGCTGTGAGCGTGGACGCCAACTCCGCCGCCATCGACACACGATGCATTTTATGCATAAAATGGAATAAAAAATGATGTTAAATTATTTTTAAAATCGTAGACTCATCGTTGACGCGCGCTAATAGTCAGACGGGCTCGATATGAATCACGACTATAAGATATCCGAATTTGGTTAAACTGCACCGCAAAATGTGGGAGGAGTTAGGAATCTAAATCGAAGGGGACAGACACTCACACAACTAGAGTTTTATATATATAGATATGTATTATATTATATTATATTATTTATATTATATTATATATATATGTATGTATATATATATATAATATATATATATATATATATATATATATATATATATATATATATGTATTTAAATAATGAGGGTGATAAATTGAATATTAATTTAATTAACATCAATTTAAAATCAGTAGCCTAGCATATACAAAAATCTGAAAATTCAGAAAAATTGTAATACATACGTATAATACATACGTAACATCGTCCGTGGACTCTTCAGTGCGATCATCTAATTCAATATAACATACAGAACTATATACTTGTCCTCATAAAATTAGACGTATGTATAGATCTACTGATAACATTGAGGTTATTTTCAAATGCCTCGGAGAGTATATATATATATACATATATATATATATATATTCTTCTGTCTTCACTATTTTACGCTTTTACGCCATTTGGGTTCAACTCTCCTCCCCTCTTCATCTAACCTCCTTCCCGACTCCTACTTCTCTTCACTCCTACATCTCTTCACTCCTACATCTCTTCACTCCTACATCTCTTCACTCCTACATCTCTTCACTCCTACATCTCTTCACCCCTACTCTCTTTCCTTCTTCTCTCTTACTCTCTTTCTCTCTTCTCTCTTACTCTCTTTCTCTCTTCTCTCTTTCTCTCTGCTCCCTCACTCTCCTTCTCTCCTCTCTCTTTCCCTCCCTCCTACTTCCAAACCAAGGAATTTCTGAGCCGATGATAGAAATGTTGTTTTGACTAATCTTGAAACGTACGTTCTCGAATAACCTTAGCATTTGATTTTTCGATGTCCTTACCCCCAAACTTTTGTGAGTTGAATTAAGCAAACACTATATATGAGAGAGATTTTCTTTAAGTAGTATTAGAATAGCTTTAAAAAAGTTTTTTAGCTGCTATTTCTAATGAGTTCAGTATGCGGCAAAGTAATTTATTTTACTAAGCCCTTTTATATAATGTAATAATTTGAATTCGCCTTGAATGGTCCCTTTGCATACTGAACACTTGGTGAAATTGATTAATAATTAATTAATTTTGCCCTCAATTGTTGAATTATAATTAATCTCCCTCTGATTAATGCTTCGGATTTTACCGAAATAAGCATAGTGTTTGATGATTTTAACCCACGCTGGTGGAAAGGGAGAAGGGAGAACAGAGATTCTTCGCTTGCTTATTTGAATTTGTTGGCACTGTTAGTTGGAAGCAGATCTTCGAAAGGGTATGGTTTTATTTTCAGTGTTTCCAAATCCAAACCAAGGAATTTCTGAGCCGATGATAGAAATGTTGGTTTGACTAATCTGGAAACGTACGTTCTCGAATAACCTTAGCATTTGATTTTTGATTTCGATGTCCTTACCCCCAAACTTTTGTGAGTTGAATTAAGCAAACACTATATATGAGAAGATTTTCTTTAAGTATTAGAAATAGCTTAAAACAGTTTTTTAGCTGCTATTTCTAATGAGTTCAGTATGCGGCAAAGTATTTATTTTACTAAACCCTTTATATATAATTATATATATATATATATATATTATATATATATATAATATTATATAATATATATATATATATATATATATATCTGTATATATAATTAAAATATATATATGTACATATATACATACGCGTACACATACACATATATACATATAGACGTATATATAATACTGTAAATTTAAAAGCATAATTTCAAACTTTCAGAAGTAGATTTTCACATAGAAAGAGTGAATAGAACCGCCTACAGGACTGGAGTCACGTATATATCATATACCGGACGACCACCTTTTACATTACATCAGAGACACTCGAAACGTACTCACCCATTAAATTAGAAAATTTAAGTTCGGAATACACACCCAAACACACACACACACACACACATATACGTACATTGATTTATGTCAGTGTGTATATGGGTGCGTATGTTTGTGTGTTTGTGTGTATGTATATGTGCGTGTGTGTGTGTGTGTGTGTATGTATGTGTGTGTGTGTGTGTGTGTGTGATAACAAGATAGTGAGAGTGATAGAGACACCTCCTTTTTATTCTGTTGCAATTCCTATTATTTAATTTTGGTTTGATCACCTCCTACTGTGTTACACGAAATATACAAATACAGATAAATTATTATACGTGATAAACGCGCATACACACGCAGATACACATATGTAAGTATATATATATATATATATATATATATATAAAAATATATATATATATATATGTATATATATATATATATATACATATATATACAAACATATACATACATAGACATGAACAAACACTTACAAGTGTGTACGTATATATGTATGTGTATGTGTATATATATATATATATATATATATATATATATATACACATACACATACACAAAACACTTACAGGTGTGTACTCATGCTTATATATTTATATGTATACTACTCTTTCACACATACTATTAAGAGAGTCATTGTGCGACGATAAGATTGGATTATTAGAAAAGAGAGCTTTTAGAAAACATGCATGTTTACCTTGCAGTGAGATAAAATATTATCTTTCTCAAAACTACATTCTCTTATAACTATGTTGTTATAAAACTGCATTGTCCTAATTCAGCATAAAGTTTATCTTTCGCCTTGTACCATTATCTCCACAAATCTTCCTTTCCCTGTGGGTAAGTAAGAAATCTTCAGTTTCTGTCTGCATTTCGAGATAAATAACAGTGTGTAAGACGATTTTCGTCCTGTATAACCACTGTTATTTCCTAGTTGCTTACCTCTAGAAATTATGAAAAATGGCTAATATTTCCTTCAAACTTTGCTTTTGTCACATTTATTCAAACCCAAATCAACATATGGCTGATACTTCCCCACTGGTCCTGGTCGTGATCAGAGATATGCATATTGTCAGCCACTAAAGGACATGGTGATTAAAGTCAAGCAAATGACAGGCAAATCTGTGGTATTGAGCAGAATACTTGCTATAACGATATTTTTGCTTTAGCAAATCAGCGGCGGTGAATCTGTCTGAAATGTAATGGAAAATTGGTCAGCTTCAAAACATTGATCTCTATGTAACAAAAGCAAAGTTTGAAGAGATTAGTAGTGATTTTCTTTAATTTCTAGATAGAAGAAAATAGGAAACTACACTTACTAACCAAAGACAAACATGACATAAAATAAAATAAAATAAGAATCTTGTTACACAGTGTGGTTATTGTTAGCAAATAGCATTTACATGACGAATTGGCCTGCCCATTGAATTGGCATAAAGGCGTGTGAGTGAACCACGGGACGTGTAAACATAGTGTCATTTTCAGGCACAATCGGTGCAAGACATCCGATACACTTCCATACAGTTTTCGTATATCCAATTTCACCCACAACCTATAGGGAGATTCGAAGGTGTAGGAAATAAGGTCCACCAAAGATGACACGAAGTGGGAATCGAACTCGTGACTACGAAGTTGAAAAGCGAACTTCTTAACTATTTCCCCACCAATACATCAATTAATTAATTGATTAATTAATAATATACATACATACACACGTACGTACATACATACATACATACATACATACATACATACATACATACATACATACATACATACATACATGGTGGCTACTCCATCTTCACAGGTGATTGTCGTCTCCTTGTGCTTTCTCGTTGTCAATGGTATTTCTAGCTTTCCGTCCATGACCTCTCATATGGCTGTTCGTTCCCACTGCAGATCTGCGTGGTGTGAAGTATAGGTGACACAGGAAAGCTACAAATTATTCTGCGCTTCCAGCCGGTTAGATCAGCACATAAGTTTACTCTTCGATTGCCATAGGACTTTCAGTGGATGAAATGACAAATGAGGTCAATATAAAGTGACATCTGCACGTCATTGGATTATTATGATAAACGCTTATACAACACAATAATCACTCTCTGTGTGATTAGTACCTGAAGACGAGCGAAATGACCAGTAATCACGTGAAATTGCAGGTTTTACATACACATACATACATACATACATGCATACATACATACATGACTGCATGCATACATACATACATACATACATACATACATACATACATACATACATACATACATACATACATACATACATACATATATGCATACAAACATATATAGGTATCACACAGAGAGATGAAGAAGGAAAATATTACCGTTAGGAAATCCACCACCCAAGAAGATCTTGAATCGTTCTGGTTGAAAATCTGGAATGAAAAGAGGGATCTCAACCTGAATGCATCGGGACTAAATGCAGTAAGGAGAGAATACTGCACCAACATCAACAATAAAACATTTGCAACTAACCCGGGAACCTTCACCATAGCTGTAGGCAAACAACATAATGGGAAGGCACCTGGAAAGGACCTAATAGTTGGGTACTGGCTTAAGAGGCATACATTTTATATGAAACCACTAATAAGTATATTGAAAAGTATTACGGAAGGTCAGATTGACATAACAAATTGGCTTGCTGTAGCACAGGCAAATCTTGTTGCCAAGAATGCAACCACCGAGTTGGTTAAAAAATATAGGACCTTAGCTTGCTTAAACATTATATGCAAACTGTACACAGACTGTCTCAATCAATCCCCCAGGGTCATTGTAAGTTTAAAAACATTGTGATTGATGAGCAGTCCGGTGGAAAGAAAGGTGTGTGCAGGTGTGCGAACAACTTTCAATAAACAAAGCTGTACTGTCTGAAGTAAAAACAAAAGAAAAACATCGGAGGAGCCTTACAACAGTATGACTTGATCATAGGTATTTATTTGACTGTATTTTCATTCATAGCTGCTGAAGCATCTCCAGTTGGCAAAAGTGCTTGCTATCTTAATTGTTGCCATTGAGAGGCTCACAAAGACCTGAGAAACAATTCTTACACTTAGAACAAAGGGCGAAACGATCGTTTCTAAATTTCATAAGGGAATATTTTAAGGAAAGTGTCTTTCTTTAATTCTGTTCATTTTGTTACTAAATCCATTATCATTCCTGCTACAAAAATGAAATGGCTATATGCTAGGGTCTGCAACTGCTAGAGATAATAATGTAATCCATAATTTGACTTAAAGTTTTTAGCTAAAAATGTTAACAATGCCAAAACACAACTGGAGTTAATAACAAAATTTTCAGCTGACACAGTAGTATTTGACCAAAAGAAAATATTATATTTGATTATTGAACCTGGAAAATCAGTCTCCCAGATCCAAAACCTGTGCATCAATGGCCTCTGTCTCTCCTATCCAACACAAAGAATGTTAAAATTACATAGGCTTTGATGAAAATATCATACAAATGTAGCGTGAGTAAAAATTGAGTGACCTGAGAATATTATGCCAGACCTTGGAAAATGTGGCAGTCAGAACTCTCTTTTTACAATAAGAAAATATCCCATAATACATTTGCTGTATCAGTGCTGGTTCCAACATTCGGAATGCTTGACAGGTTTGTAAAAGAAATCCACCTAATAGACGTTAAAACCCGCAAGATACTGACATCAACTGA
>NC_043006.1:88775884-88778384 GCF_006345805.1 Octopus sinensis | reverse complement strand
ATCTTCGATCGTATTGTTTACGTAAACATATTCGTATACTCACACAAATGGTCTGAATTTTGTAGAACATCTGTAGCGATAAAGTTAAAAGTGAGAACATCGCACTGCAAACACGAAAGTAATGCACAATTTCGACTTGTAAACTTTTAATATATTTGGTTGTATTTTATGTTTGTAAACGATATACTGTGTCGTTGCTAGCAATTAATCTTTACGTATCAGTTGGCAGAAATCTGTTGAAAATGTGAATTGGTCTATCCAATAGCGTTACACCGATAACATAGCTGGTATTTAAGAAATATGATAGTTGATGGGCTGGATGTAGTGCAGAAAAAGGCGAAGTAACTCTTGAAATATTCATTTACACTCATTAGCTATTTTTTGTATCTGCTATCGAATTGATTATATAGACGTATTCGTATACAGAACGTCTTAACTTTCAGTGCTGGCTCTCAATTAAAAAAAAAAAAATCTATCTCTCTCTTTCCCGCCCCCTCTCTCAATCCTTATATATATATATATATATATATATATATATATATATATATATATATATATATATCTTTTGCTTGTTTCAGTCATTTGACTTACGTCATGCTGGAGCATTGGGTTTAGTCGAACAAATTGACCCCAGAACTTATTGTTTGTAAGCCTAGTACTTATTATTTCGGTCTCTATTGCCGAAACGCTAATTTACGGGGACATAAACAAACCAACATCGTTTGTCAAGCGATTGTGGGGGACAAACACAGATACACACACACAAATGCACACACACGCAAATATATATATACGACGAGCTTCTTTCAGTTTCCGTCTACCGTTTCCACTCACAAGGCTTTGGTAGACCCGAGGCTCTAGTACAAGTCATTTGCCAAAGGTTCCACACAGTGAGAGTGAACTCGGAACAATGTAGTTGGGAAGCAATCTCCTTACCACACAACCATGCCTGCGCCTATATATATATATATATATATATATATATATATATATATATATATATATAGTTAATCCAAACATGAAAACAAAAAGAGAAAACACAACAACGCGAGGACGTGGAACAAGTATAGTATTACTGGACGCTCAGGAAAGAAGGAGGGTTTAACGTTTCGAGCGGAGCTCTTCGTCAGAAACATAGGAAAAGGAAAGATCCAAAGAAGGGAAGACAGAGGAAAAATCGCCACCAGAGCCATTGAAGAAACTGTATCATCAACTGACCAAGATTCCAAGCACTTCCAAAACAAAATAAGACAATACATCGCTGCACTACAGATGACATCGTTTGAAGCCACAAAAGATTTAACAGCCAGAATTCATGCAAACTTTCAAGATCCAAGGTCAAATTTATCATCGGATTGGCTCTCTACTACTTCTGTCAAATGAGCCACCAAAATCTGCCTTTCGTTGTTTATAATCTGTATCTGTCTTTTGGTTACGAAATAAGCTACACAAAACGTGTTTTTGAATTACGTATATTTACTTTATATACATATATGAGTTGAAAACTTTCTTTAAAAATTTCCCTTAACTTCTATGCTCCATGCTGGTATGGGTTGGAGAGTTATTAATGTAGATCGTTGGTATCTCAGCTACTAGCTGTTGAGATCTGCGTCCCGGTTATTCGTGGGAAAAAAAAATTGCTCGAGGAAACCACCGTATATTCACGGAATTGTAAATATCGTCAGCAATTTTTTATGACTTCTTTTATAGCAATCTCCTTCTCTCTCTTATTATCATTATTATTATTATCATCATCATTATTATTATTATTATATTATTATTATTATTATTATTATATTATTATTATTATTATTGAGTGAGAGAGCAGTGCATGCCATCAAAGTGACACTGGGGTAAAATATACGAAGCGCAGTATACCAATCATGACTACCCGTCTGATAAGGGTACACTAGGCACATGCATCACAACCATATGTGCACGACATGGTGATCTCATATCAAGATAAACAGCACATGACCTTGCAGGTGGGGCCCAGTTAGAATTTTCTTCTGGTCGAGTAGCCCATCCCGCTCAAACGGTCCCTGAATAAGGGTTGTTTAAGGATGTTGAACGAAACACCCCTGTTTCCAAAGGTGAATTATCCAAACCCCAAATAATCCCTCTCAACACATAGCTATGATACTCTCCCACTACTTCTGCTCGTGATCAGTGATGCACATATCATCAGCCACTAAGGGACGTGCTCAACTGGTTAAGGTCAAACAACTGACAAGCAAATCTGTGGTATTGAGCAGAATATTTGCTGTAGCCCATCTTTTATACCAAGACTAAACAATGTACATGATAACACTTCCAATCAGTTAAGATCAGAAGCCATGAGAGCCACTGCCTGGTACTGCATCAGGGCATTATTATTATTATTATTATTATTATTATT
The DNA here is from genome assembly GCF_006345805.1 of Octopus sinensis. Classification (NCBI taxonomy): domain Eukaryota; kingdom Metazoa; phylum Mollusca; class Cephalopoda; order Octopoda; family Octopodidae; genus Octopus; species Octopus sinensis. Next base: position 88,775,986 of record NC_043006.1, on the reverse strand, counting down.
ATTATTATTATTATTATTATTATTGTTATTGTTATTGTTATTGTTGTTGTTGTTGTTGTTGTTGCTGCTGTTGTTGTTGTTGTTGTTGTTATTATTATTATT
>NC_043006.1:88735884-88773384 GCF_006345805.1 Octopus sinensis | reverse complement strand
GTACTAGTTCCTTACGGCCGTTTCTGCCAAGATGCAACCAAATTTTCCAGGCTATCTCCATCACTTCAATGTTATGCGTGGATGAACAGATAATGGATTTGCCCCTAGGCTTCTTCAGAGGGTCTAAGTAGTTGTGGGGGCTAACACATAAGAGTCAGTTAAGAATAGATAAGGTGTGCTTATCCTTTTAAATAGAGTAAGAATAAGAATGAGAGCAAAAATAAGAATACAAGTGAAAGACAGCAGAGTACAATAATGTGGACATAGCAAGGGGAAATAAGGTACAGGCTTCCCATAAATTATTTATAAAATCCATGGTATTTCATCCAGTGTTGGGTAGGTGAATATAGTCACTTTCAGGAGGAATTTTGTGTATATCTCCCAATTACTGCTTGCAATCGGTATTGGACTGTTTATGTCACCGTAGTTTTAGAGTTCGGCAAAGAAAAACCAATAGAATAAGTTCTAGACTGTAAAATAAATACTGGGTTTGATCCGTTCAGAAATTCACTATATCTTAGCTATGATAACAGTCACAAATAAAAGTGAAATGATATGTAGTCATGGTAATTATGATGTACAGAATGCGCAACACAAATATGGTAGGAGAATGGTATCGGCCGATGTAAGCTGGGGAGGTGACTTGATTTAGCAAGGGACTATGATGAAAATCAATGATAGCTGATGCGTGAAACTGGGGTTTATGTTTAATGAATTTTGGGATTGGAAAATCAAAGAAGGCAGAAGATATGGAAAGATCTTAGAATCTCGGGTCTCACAGAGTAGAGATTATATATTACAAATCATTATAGAAAGTAGTGACAGGTAGTACAACAAAAATCGTCAATGTACATCAGAATGAGAAAATGGAAGATAAAATGATGACGTTTATGATAATGAAGGTAAAGACACTACTGCTGCTGTTGTGGTTGATAATAGATAATAATAATGAGGAAGAGGTGGAGAGTAAAACGAAAGAAGGCAGGATATTAAAGGCTTGAATTATTAACGATATGTATGTCAGTGGTTCAGAATGTATGAATTACTAAGTCTGTGTGTTTTTCTATTTTTTATTTCTTAGTATTTTTTTAGAATGAAGGTGTTTGTTCTTAACAAAGCAACAAAGCTCTATAAGTGGGGTCTGGATAACAAATACAATAATTGCTATATGCCAAACTGTAAGAAAGGCTTGTATATTTTTTACTGTTCTGCAATGTAATACGAGATATGTAAAAGGCCGGGAGAGTTTTTGAACATAGGTCTGCTTAAAAAGGACTGATCTGGGGCTAAACTACCATGACAATAACAACATTTGCATCTTTTAGCTAAAATGATCGTTATTCTCTAATTTGATCAGCACGTTCATGGATTAGACAAAGGTGAGGAAACATGAACATGGAATCTTGCTGCTTTAACTATGATGGAAGCAATCCTGCCTTGAATAATACGTTGTACATTAATCAGTGTCATTCGAGTGTTATAATTATAGAACATAGTTTCTAGAAGATTTGTTTGTTAATTTTAGCAGGCCAAGCTATCTCGTACAGGTTGCCTGGTATGTATGATGGTGAAAATAATGAACCTGATATATATATATATATATATGATTGATTGATTCTATATATATATATATATATATATATATATATGTATCATGTATTATGTATATGCAAATATGCAGGGTGTGATGGATAAATCGCTACCATTTTATATTTTTATGTTAGTGCATGCGCTTTGTTTGTTTTTGATTTTGTCGACTACATATTATAGTAGGGTCAGTTGGGCACCGGCTGCGAGCAAAAAGCACTATGATGCAATTAACTGTGCAAAAAAATTGAAAAAGACATGCCGTACTACTTGGCATTCGCGCCGGAAGCTCCAATACGAACATTTCAGAGTGTTTGGGTGTCAATCTGAGAACAATGCAGAGGGTCCGATAAAAGTTGAATGAGTCTAATGGTGATTAAGAAGGTACGACAGCTTGGAAAACTCACTCGGATCATTCTGATAAGAAAAGAACTCCTGGATTTGTTGGTGTGATCCAGGCCATAATTGACAAGTATCCTTCCAAGTCAGTCAGGTCCCTTGCCAGGGATAATGGAGTGCCTGAGTTTCTTATCAGGCAGTTAGTGCGTGAAGACGTTCGGTATTCCTCCTACGAGCTGAGAAAGGGTCAATTTTTATCCCAAGCCATCAAGGACGAGAAGAAAGACCGTGCTACGAAGCTTTTGAACAAACTCAAGCATCCCCTCCAACCGAACATGCCTTGGTTTTTCTCAGCCGAGAAAAATATCTGACAGGATCAGATGGTGAACACAACCGTTCGCTTGCCGTGACCCCAAAACATGTAACAAGCGTGATAATTAAAATCAAACATCCAGTCATCATCATGGTGTTTGGCGTGAGCATTAGTGATGGCGACGTTATGCCTCCATTCATCTTCCCACACGACCTCAGACTCAACACAAAGGTCTACATCAAGTGCCTGGAGGAGGCAGTGCTGCCCTGAGTGAATAGTGTGGCTACTGGAAAATCCTATGTCTGGCAACAGGACTCTGCACTTTGTCACACAAGCAGGAGAACCCAGTCATAGCTGTCAGACAATTTCTGCGACCACATCACTCCTAACATCTGGCTACCTAACTCCCCAGGTTCCATCCCCCTTGATTAGTATGTCTGGGGCGCAGTTGAGCGAGAGGCCAACAAAAATTCCTTGTAACACAAATGATGAACTGAAGGAAACGATTATGGTAGCATTCACCATCTTAAACAAAGAGACCGTCCAGAAGAGTTGCAGGAAATTCCGAAGTCGTCTAGAGGCCGTGGTAGAAGACAATGGCAATTTTATTGAATAAGTTTACTCTTTAATATTTCAAGATATTTTTAATGGAATTTTGGTAAATATATCTGTTGAAATGAGATGTCAGTATTATTTTCATTTTTAGACGACAATTTATTCACCGCACCCTGGATATCTATCTATCTATCTATCTATCTATCTATCTATCTATCTATCTATCTATCTATCTATCTATCTATCTATCTATCTATCTATCTATCTATCTATCTACTATCTATCTATCTACTATCTATCTATCTATCTATCTATCTATCTATCTATCTATCTATCTATCTATCTATCTATCTATCTATCTATCTATCTATCTGTCTATCTATATACATACACGTACTCATGCATATATATATAAAACATACTTTGGTGTACTGGAATATGTCAATGTGCTTCATGAATTTGCAGCTTAGATTATAACCTTTTAAACATATCACACATACACACACATATATATATATATATATACACATACATATGTATATATATATACATACATACATGCATACATATATATATATATATATATATATATATATATATATATATAATATATATATATATATATATATATATATATATACATGTACCCATCTGTCTGGCAGTCAGTCTCTTTATACAGAAACACACACACACACACACATGTCAGAAACTTAATGGAAAGCTGTTATTGTAAAGAACTGAAGTTGCAGTACGACTGACGCACATCTAGAAAAATTACTTTTTGGTCCCAGAACTGAAGAAATGCAGATGCAATCTGAAGAAAAATGTGAAACCAAAAATATGAGATAACAGATGTCATATCATAGAGATAGACATGATGTGAAGTTTCCTGTGAAGCTGTATGTACCCTCCTTCTCTCCTTCTTCGACCCTGTCTCTTTCTCCTTCTTTCTGTACAACGAATATCATTGTAACCAGCAGAACGGAACCCAGTCTTCCAATTAATAGAGAGAAAATGTTCCATGTAATTGCAGTTATATAATCATCTTTTTCTCAATAATCATTCAAGTGGAATGTTGACAGTTCTGCGAGAAGGTGACGTACTTGACATATCCCGAAGATTTCTAGATTAGCCATTAACTTCGCTGTCAAAAACAGATGACTTTACATAAACTGACGATACAAAAGAAAACAAAAAAACTCCAACAAAAAACAACAAACAAAAAGTAAAAACAAAAGACAAAAAAACAAATACGTGTGCATATTAAATGGTTGTGACATGCTTATGACAAGAGGAATGCTGATGGCTGAATATTATTCCACTATATCTCATCACAACTGCCAACATTATCACTACAATTACCACCATTGCACGTATTAATGATAATGATGGTGATGATGATGATTGACTATGGTGATAACAATAATAATAATAATAATAATAATAACAATAATAACAATAATAATAATAATAATAATAATAATAACAATAATAATAATAATAATAATAATAACAATAATAATAATAATAATAATAATAATATGATGATGATGATAACAGCAAAAACAATTATCATTATGACAGCCACTTCCAATAATACTACCACTGTCCTCATGATTCTCATCACCATCATCGTTGTCGTCTTTATTGTTGCCATCATCATCATCACCATCACCAACAACAACGCCACCAGCACCAGCACCAGCACCAGCACCATCACCACCATCACCACCTCCACCACCCTCACCACTACTATTACCATTGTCGTCCTGCTCATCATCATCATCATCATCATCATCATCATCATCATCATCATAATCAGCAGCAGCAGCAGCAGCAGAATCAGTACCAGCAGCAACACCATGGTTATACATATTGTGGTCCACCTCCTCCTCCTATTCTCTCTCTACCACTACTGCCTGCTCCCCATTATCATCATGTGATTTTTTTCCCTCTTCAACTGGGTATATTATAGAGAAGTATTGTTTACGTTTACAGAAGACTGTGATAAAACAAACCCCCTTAACACAGAATTTAATTGACAAAGAAACAAATCATCTGACCTCTGACCCCCAAATAAAAGAGTTGAGCGTTTGGCAATTTGTAAACCTTATATAACATTAGAAGACCATAAAAATAATTTCTTAGCAGACTCCCAAATGGCGATTTATTAACATCACTAAAAGTGTATTAGATTAGGACAGACATCGACATTTTCCGTTGGCATATAATGACATTTCAGTTATTAAATAGTTTAGTGATATAAACAGTAAACATAACTGGAAATTTACATAATTTGATATAATAGAATTCTGCCTCTCATAACCAGACTACTCCTACAAAACACCTTAGAGATTTTGTCGTTGAGGTAATATAATTAGTGACAAATCCACCAAAGAAAAAAAATTTCTTTGCTGATTCATACTGTGTCATATGCTGAGAGACAAATATTCGACATTCATATGAAGTGTTTTGATGGAACTAAAATATGCATTTTAATAGGGTTCCTTATTCTAGACTCATACCAAACAAGGTTTGACCCATTGCCGCTAGGACTCTTCAGAGATGACGGACTGATCTTCTCTCGTATTCAGTATAGCCATCAAACAGATAAGGTTAGAAAAATTTAATTGACACGTTGGAATAATTTAATTTAAAAACCAGCACTAGCGTTTATATCAGTATTGTTAATAAATAACATAACTCTAAACCTAAACTCTGACCAGTATAAATTCTAATTGATTGAGAAATTAAAATTACAATGAATCCTTACTAGACATTCACAAATACATTAACTCTCTTCAGCTATTTTCAAAAGCTACCCTAGTAACAGTAGTAACGAATTATATTCTCTAACAAAATATCTTTCACCTCACAACAGTATTAATATACGGAAATGGATAATACATTATGTACCATGACAGAACAATATAAATGTGTATAAAAATAGAAAAAAAGGAAGGTCATACCATATTATCAATTAAAATGTCACTCCGTATAATTCACATTTTACAGTAGACCATGTGTTTCGCTAGATATTTAATAAACATAGCGTTACGAAGAGCTACATTATACTGAAGGTTACTCTACTTTTGTTGCTACACTTATTAACCACACCCATACAAATCCAAATACAAAAATCTCATCGTCCAAATACCACAGTTATATTACCTTAAAAATATTGGGTATTAAGGGAAATTCCAACTGAATATAGCAATATACGAGGACCTGCCGAAAATTTGACGCGTTGGAGATGACTCTCTCTCAAAGCCGGGTGGGAAAACACCTGAAAGTCATAGCCAGGTGAGACGACTCATCCCAAGTCCAATTCAGGAACGATGGACATCGATGTTTCTCCATTTTTGTGGTTTATCAAAATTACGGTGTAAATATTATGTAATAAACCGGCGCTATGAGAGTCATTTCCAACGCATCAAATGGCAGCCGACCAGTGAACAAACAAAGTACATACATTCTGTATGTGTGTTCTATAATGTTTACAACACGTGCTTCTAATTCATATTTTGAATTTATTCCTCTACGTATGCATCGTTAGAGCATGTCAGCAGATGGATTTTACACCGCTATATATAGTCATGGACAAGGAATTTAATTTGGACCAAGTTCTCTTCAGGAACGTGATGCCGATAAGCCACAAAAACGGCGAAACATCACAGTCCATCGCTTCAGAATAAGAATTGAGGTAACGTGCCTCATCTGTCCATGACTATGATTTTCAGGTGTTTTAACACCCGGCGTTTTGAGAGAGTCATATCCAACGCGTCAAATCGCAACCGACCGGCAAACAAGCACAGCGCATACATTTTGTATGCATGTTCGATAATGTTTACAACACTTGCGTGGCTTCAAATTCATATTCGAATATATATATATACTACTAATATAGGATGAAGTTTTTTTACAGAAAAAATTTCATCAAAAAAGTGGCAGCATATCAAAATACCTTTATGGTTAAAATTATAAACAACTTTCTTTTGCCCTTGTTTATAAGTCGTATAAACTTAGATAAACTTAGATATGTTTCGACCAGAGATTGGTCCAGGCCATGTCTAACTTAATAGCACCACCTGATAGGATTATTCGAATCCTGTTTAAGTCAAGTTTTGTTCAAGTAGTGAGTTCTTGTTGGGTGAGTTGTATCCAATTATGGGTGGCTTATCTGGTATTCTTTGAAGGAATCTATCCAGACTCTGTTTAAAGTTGATGGGATCCTTTTCCTCTTTGATCTCCCTCGGGACAATGTTAAATAGGGCAGGGCCTGTTGAGGGAAAGAAATTATGTTGCAGTGTACATGTATGTTGTGATCTTGAATTTGGCAGGGGACGTATAGCCCGTGGTCCAAGTCTTGGATGAACCTTGAAGCTAATGTTTAGGTCGTTTGGGCAAAGTTGGCGGTATATTTTCCACATCGTACAAATGATGTACCGCTCACGGCGACGCTGGAGGGAGTAAAGTTTCAAGGCTTTAAGGCGATCCCAATAATCGAGAGCAGCCATGCCTTCAATTTGTTTAGTGAGAGCCCTCTGGGGTGACTCAATTCTGGAGATGTTTTGTCTTGTGTGAGGAGACCACAGTGGGCAGCAGTATTCAAGGTATGGCCGTACAAAGGAGGAACAAAGTGGTCTGATGACACCTTGTTCTCTGGACCGGAAAGTTCTTAAGGTCCAGGAACTCATCCTACGAGCTATATCGACCTTCTTGTTGATGTGTGCACTCCAACTGAGATCGTCATCAACAATTACACCCAGGTCTCTGATATTGTTAGAGGCTGTGAGCGGTTCCCTGAAGGAAGAAGAGTATGGTGTTTTAGTGAGGAATTTCTCCAAAATGCATCAGCTCAAATTTTCCCTCATTCAGTTGCATTTTGTGTTCTGTCTGCCCATTGACTCACAGCATTGCTGGAGCTTAGTGTCATCAGTGAATATTTTCACTTTGCAGTAATGTACGACACTGAAAAGGTCGTTTACGTAAATTATGAAGAGTAGCGGACCCAAAACAGTTCCATGGGGAACACCGCTGGTGACTTTTGCTGGGTTTGAGTGGACTTCCATCAACTACAACATGTGTGTTCTATTCGCCAGGAAATACTTAATCCAGTGTAGAACTTTTCCACGGATTCCAACATTTGCCAATTTTGAGAGTAGGATGTTATGGTCTACCTGTCGAACGCTTTACTGAAGTCAAGATATATGACGTCAGAGTTCGAACCTGTTCCCAAGGCTTTGAGTACATCTTCAATGTGGTGTAAGAGCTGTGTTAGACAGTCCCTGCCACAGTGAAAGCCATGCTGATTTGAATTTAGGAGTTTGTGGGTCTCCAGGAAGTCAGCTATCCTTGATCTTAACACTCTTTCAAACACTTTAATGATGTGGGAGGTGAGTGAGATTGGGCGATAGTTGACTGCGAGGGATCTGTTTCCCTGTTTGAAAACCGAGATGACCGACTGGGATAGAAACTGTTTCGGTATATAACCTGTGTCTAACGAATTTCTCCAGAGGTTGGTCAGAGGGACTGCAAGTTGATATCTACATTCCTTCAGGAGACTAGCGGGAAATCTATCAGGGCCTACAGCAGAGTAATGTTTGACCTCATTTATTGCTGCTACGATGTCGGTGGCAGTGAAGGTTATGTCTGAGATTTTGTGTTGGGAGTCAACTTCGTTCGTTCCCTCACGTCAATATCAGTGGGAACACTGAAGACAGAGCAGTATTGTTTTGCAGTATTTCTGCCATTTCTTTAGCATCGTGTTGGGGAATGCCGTTATCATCAATCAATGGCCCAATGGGTGAGACAGTGGTTCTATGCTTATTTGCATAAGAATAGAACACTTTTGGGTTCTGTTTGATGTTTTTGATTACCCATTGTTCCTCACAGCTCTTTGATTTTCAATGGAGGTTTTCATGTTAGTCTGCAGATGAAGTTTTTCAGCTCTAGTCTTTTCATTGTTGTTGAATGTGGATGTTGTGTGTGGGAATATTTTAATTGGTTGATTTTTTGTTGAGTCTTTTGATGCGCCTGATGAGTGTTTTTTCTTTTTAGGGAGCCGGTTTCTGTTGTGTTAGTAGATTTCTTGGGAGCGTGTTTAGAGCATGTATAGGTGACAATGTTTTCAAAGTGCTGCCACGCGGTCTCAATATGAGAGGAATTGAGAGTAAAAGCCAGTCGATGGAAGACAGATCCTTTCTGAATGTTCCCCAGTCCGCTTTGTGGAAGTTTATGTTGTCAAATGGGTGCCATGGAGTGGGATTGGCTGGTTTGGTTTTTATATGTCGGGAATTAAGATTGCAGAGTACCATGTCGTGGTCTGAGAGGAGAGTTTTTTCGACTGAAATGCTGTGAACGTAGCTAGGGTGATTGGTCAATACCAGATCCAAGATCGTTTTATTCTGTCTCGTTGGTTCAAGCACTAGCTGAGTCAGGGAATACTCATCCATCAGATTAAAGAGCAGTTCTGCTGCTGCTCTATCTGATGTAGAGCACCTGCCTAACTTCAGAGTATTTGTGGGCAAGTTCACATGAGGGAGGTTAAAATCACCCATCACTAGTATGTTTCCGGAGTGGTACTTCCGAAGGAAGGACTGGACTTTGCTAAGGCACTCTTCAAAGTACTTTAGAGGTGCCTGGGGAGGCCTGTAAAGACCACAATGGTTATGTCCTTGGCTTTGTTGTATAGTGATACCGATTCACAGTAGCCATTGGAAAATATGTCCTTGGCATCAAGTGAAAAGGAGTCATGGATAAAGATGGCTGTCCCTCCCTTATTTCGGTCTGTGCGATCCGCACGAACAATGGTGAAATCTTTTATTTTCACCTCTGCGTCCATATGGGTGTTGTTCAGGTGAGTCTCGGTAAGGATAAAGAAAGGGAAGCAATGTGCCATTTCGGCAAGCCAACTCTCTATATATGGGATCTTCCATTTTTGGGCAATAATTGATGGGTTGATGCCACGTACATTTAACAGGAATGTCGAGGTAAGGGAAGTTGGTAATGGGTGAGTGGTCCTTGTGATTTGCATAGATGGTTGGTGATAGCTCGCGGATCTCCTGGCTTAGGTCGGCCTTCATATTTTCCAGGTATGTCAGTAAAAAAGAGTTACTTGTTTGGTTTGCCACTTGGTCAGAGGATACATATTTCATGTTGGCGTTATTTGGTGTTTTTTCATGGTTCTATATATATAGTATATAATATATATATATATTATATATATATATATATATATAAGCGAGAAAGAAGCAACAAGAATGGATAGGTTTTTAGTACGATCGTTTCATACAAGGACAGGTTTTATTAAAAGTTGCAAAGATTACAGCATATAAACGAGTCCCGTACTCATCAGCTAAAATACATGTAAGTTCTCTAGACATCCTAGTGTTTGAGGTATACTCATGAAGTAATGTAGATAATTAAACAGATTTCTAAAGTTCATTAAAGTTCTTAAAGATGATGTACAGTCTTATCACAGAATTTAAAAAAGTTTTGATAGCATCACAGAGAAGGTGAACCTAATCCATATGAATTTCCATAGATATGATGAGGGATTATATACTCACAGAAGACAAATTTATCCATTGTTAATTACAACGAGGTGGGTCTCAATTCTGCTTATTAGCATTACAGAGAGGGTGAATTAATCCTTTGTATATATGCACAGATTCAATGGTGTAGATGTAAATTTCCAGAGAAATGGAGATGAATTTCATATTCACAGGCGATAAATTTTACAATGGTTGAACACAATGAGGTAGGTATCAATCCTTGTTATATGATTAGGTATTTGCCACATTAATCACATTACTGCTATTCACAAGAGGCTGTAGCTATTTAACTCTTAAAGGCTGAAGGGCTTACTAGATCGGCCAAGAATAGAGAAGGGAATAGAAGAAAAGAGAGAAAATAATGGAGGAGGGAGCAAAAGGGGGGGGGAAGGGGGACTAAAAGAGAAGAGAAAGGAAACAGAGAATAAGAAGAAGAAAAAGAAAAAGAGAAAAGAGAAAGAAATAGGGAAAGAAGGGAAAAAAGAAAAAGAAAAAAAAGAGGGTTCTAGTTATACAGAAGAGTTAGTAGACTGTAAGTCTGGTTTTAATCAACAGGCATCTAGGAACTAGAAGAGAATATTATTCTTTGACCAGTAAACCGTTAATTATTGCTGTTGAAATCAGCTATGAGTTTAAAGAGAATCTAAAGAGATAACATAGTCAGGGGTTAAGGGGTCAGATGCTAAAATCACCAGAAAATACATTAGGAAAATCTAAGTAATCTTATCAAAAAGTCATTAAAAAATTACTTATTTAATTTATTCATTTTATTGTCTTAAGGAGTTGTCGTTATTATTCATACATTGACTGACTACAGGTCAAATCTTATAAGATCATTTACAAGGTGTTAGGGGATTGTCTATCATAATGAAGATAATCATATTATCACCGAGGGAATAGCCTTATTATTTAATTATGAAATAGAATTATGGGGCTACAGTAACTAATTAAATTATTAGAGTTATGCTATTTAAATTAGATTAAGTTAGGAATTAAAATTAAATATTACAATTAAGATTTAAAATTAAGAAATTAAAAATTGTGAGTTTGAAATTAAATAAAGCCTCAATTAAGTAGCGAATAAGTACTATTCATTTCCCTGTTCTCAAAAAACTGATGCAGATATAAGGAAAAAGATAAAGATAACTGTAATGTGAGAACTCTTAGTTATCTACTTAAAGCAGTGCTATACTAGTAGAAATCAAGTTATATCTATCTATCTAGTTATGAATATTCCAATCATTAAAATATTTTAAAGTCTTCAATTTAGCGTGGACACAAAACTTGACCTAGTTCGATATGTTATTCAATAAGTTTCTATGTTTACTATGTTTTAGAATTTCGTACCTCTCCATGGAGCATAGTTGACAACCAACCCTACTATTTTTATACGGAATTGCTCTCCTAACTATTTCCCAATTAAGGGTATAATTTTTATTATTATTTTGAGTTCCCAGATTTTGTTTGAAAGTGTGGTGGTACCAGCTTTATGACGTAATTTAAAAGTCGAGATGTGATTTCTAAACTCTGGCTAAAAAATTAATTGTACAGCCAATGTAAAAATATTTGTTATTCTCCATGGATATGGTACATTTATAGATTACATTATTTTCCCTACATAGACCAGGTGCCGGGCATTTTGATTTTATTCTACACTTACACACAGGAGGAACAACTTCAGGCCTTGGATTATTCCTGGGTATATGTTTAAGGTTCCTATTATTTTGATTATCATTTCTATAGTTGGTGCTGATATCTAAAGTATTGTTATTATTTATTGATCCTTCTGTTTCATCATTTAGGTGTAAAGTCCTACCAAGATTTCTTATATTATTCGTAATGTTATTATTATTGTTAGTCTTTTTATCCAACTGTATATTATTGTTATAGATATCACTGATATTTTCATTCTCCTTCTTTCTCGCTTATAATCACCCCACATTACTGTATTGTTAAATCAGTATAGTTTTTTTTGGTGCATCTAAGTTAGGTACCATATTCAAGTAAATTTTTTTAAATTAACTTGAATCTTTATTGCTCTTTGAATATATATATATATATATATATATATATAAATGTTATTTTGGACTAATGAGTATATGTCAATTAGTGTGTATATGCGTTGAGTAAAGCACTGGCATTGTTTGGGCCACCTGGTGTCATCCGCAGTCGGGGTATATTTCCGTTGGATCCACTTCAGGAATTCAGTAATTAAAGAAGAAGGAATTACTATAACTCTTTATTTTGTACGACGATCGTTTCGACTAATCATTTATGTATGAGTGTACCTGATGTGACCCAGATTGCAAAATTGATGCAACGCCATATGATGCACAGCATCCCACTCATAAAGGAGAGTCGCAGGATAGGTCGAAACGATTATCGTATAAAATAAAGAGTTATACCAATTCCATCTTGTGTTTACTTAATTGATTATATATATATATATAATATATATATATATATATATAAAAGCAATAAAGATTCAAGTTAATTTAAATGAATTTACTTGATATGGTACCTAACTTAGATGCACCAAAAAAAACTATACTGTTTTAACAATACAGTAATGTGGGGTGATTATAAGCGAGAAAGAAGCAACAAGAATGGATAGGTTTTTAGTACAATCGTTTCATACAAGGACAGGCTTTATTAAAAGTTGTAAAAATTACAGCATATAAACGTGTCCCGTACTCATCAGCTAAAGAGAACTCACATGTATTTTAGCTGATGAGTACGGGACACGTTTATATGCTGTAATTTTTACAACTTTTAATAAAGCCTGTCCTTGTATGAAACGATTGTACTAAAAACCTATCCATTCTTGTTGCTTCTTTCTCGCGTATATATATATATATATATATATATATATATATATATGTATGTATGTATGTATGTATACATACACACATAGTCTTACCCCTAATGTCTTAGTGTTTCCACTGTATTTATAGCTGTAGAGGCAACACAACGCTGAAGGCCAATGTGCTGAATAACGTATGCAAGGAATTGGTGAAAGAGGAACCTAGAGGTGATTGTTAGCAATTTTCAAGCAGAATGGAGGATAGTTTCAAAAATTTAAGAATTCATTAAAACAAAATCATTTTCATACTTATTAGAAAGTCTTTGTTTGCAAGGGGCACTGCTATACATATTTTTCAGTGTTATTTGATCTCACCAACGTAGCTTATTCCTACCAGTCTTGTTTTCATCAGTTGGTAGTATGTTTTCTTTAAATGATAACAGTAACAATTCTCCTTAGTAATATCTTGCATAAATAATGCGGCGAGCTGGCAGAATCGTTAGCACGTCGGGCAAATGCTTTGCGGTGTTTAGTCAGCCATTACGTTTTGAGTTTGAATTCCGCCGAATTGCTCCAAAAAATGAGACAGTTGCAAGGATTAACCATGAATTAATGAATAAGATTCCAACAGTCATTAAGAAGTACAAATCAGTTGATTCAGTCCTTGATGAGTTCCTTAATTCTCTTGAGCCACCTGGAATTCCTCCACATAAACTTTTTCTGAAGGTAGGAGTCCCAACAATGCTTCTAAGAAATTTAGATCTTCCTAAATTATGCAATGGGACAAGGTTAATTGTGAAGCTATTATCAACTAATGTAACAGAAGGCACCATCATCACTGAATGTGCTTCTGGGGAAGAGGTTTTCATTCCAAGTATTCCAAACAAACCAACAGACATGCCGTTTGAGTTCAAACGAACACAATTCCCTGTGCAACTTTGCTTTGCAATGTCTATTAATAAAGCTCAAGGTCAGCCTTTGAAATCTACAGGCTTGCTTTTCTCATGGCCACCTTCATGTTGGTTGCTCCAGTAGTTTGCAAGACTTATTTGTCTATGCTCCAAACCAGAAAACAAAGAATGTTGTTTTCCCAGAGGCTCTTACGTACTTTACATCAACATATGTGGCAGAATTTAACGTCTTTCATAAAAGTGGTAAATTTTGTATTTTCGTTTGTTATCATTATTATTATTATTGAGTGAGAGAGCAGTTCATGCCATCAAAGTGACACTGGGGTAAAATATACGAAGCCCAATATACCCATCATGACTACCCGTCTGATAAAGTTACACCAGGCACATGCAACACAACCATATGTGCGCGACATGGTAATCTCATATCAAGATAAACAGCACATGACCTTGCAGGTGGGGCCCAGTTAGAATTTTCTTCAGGTTGAGTAGCCCATCCCGCTTAAACGGTCCCTGAATAAGGGTTGTTTAAGGATGTTGAAAGAACCACCCATGTTTCCAGAGGTGAACTATTCAAACCCCAAAGAATCCCTCTCAACACATGGCTATGATGCTCCCCCACTACTTCTGCTCGTGATCAGAGATGCACATATCGTCAGCCACTAAGGGACATGCTCAACTGGTTAAGGTCAAACAACTGACAAGCAAATCTGTGGTATTGAGCAGAATATTTGCTGTAGCCCATCTTTTATACCAAGACAAAACAATGTACATGATAACACTTCCAATCAGTTAAGATCAGAAGCCATGAGAGCCACTGCCTGGTACTATTATTATTATTATTTTATTATTATTATTATATATTATTATTATTATTATTATTATTATTATTATTATTATATTATTATTATTATATTATTATTATTATATTATTATTATTATTATTATTATTATTATTATTATTATTATTATTGTTATTATTATTATTATTATTATTATTGTTATTATTATTATTATTATTATTCCTTCGTAACACAGTGTAGGTAAAAATGCATATATATAAAGGGAAAGCAAAATGCGTGAGTGCAAGGAATAAGGTAATGGTGTCCGTTGGTAAAAATGTGTCCTGGAAGAAATACGTTTGGACGCTGTGGAGAGACAAATATCTTAACGCCTGTGGCAAGGCTGGAAGGGAATTAACAATTTATAGTATTACATGAAACGTATAAAAACTTAAGGAAAGGCAGTTTTCCGGGATGCGATACTACTACTACTACTACTACTACTACTACTACTACTAAAATGATAATTATAATAATAATATTTTCGGGTTTCGTTACTATAGCGAGAAATGGTAATTAAAAATACTATATAATTTTTTTTTATTAAAATATGTTTACCTGTCGTTATTTAACGCAACGGAATAAGGGGTATTCAGTATTATAAATAAAGTGAACATAACTAAATGAAAGTGATTCAAATCCTTTATGTTTAGAGCAAAAAATATCGTTAGATAAACTTAATAAAACAAAACAATGTGAGATGAAATACAAAGTAAACTACAAAAATTAAAACAGACTGATAGCTGAAGTTTTACGGTATTTTTCGATACTTTTGCGTTATGTGCCCTTCCTCAGTTGTTGCACAAATATGGCAGAGGATGATATCATGTGAAGATTGGTTTGTTACAATAATCAGTCTGCCTCTTTTCTGTAACTCTTTTCGGGCTCACGTGCTGTCAATGGTCTTAGTTGCAGTTCTTCGGTGCCTTCTTCTCCGTCTTCTCTGGCGAACTGTTGGTATAATTTCTGCGCTGTCTCGCGGATGTTTTTCTTCATGCAGTCACTGATCCACAATGCCAAGACAGATTCCACCCTGATGAAGTATCTATTTCTCTCTATCGTTATCTTTTTGGCACTTTCACAGAAACTTACTGCTACGGTAGTCCTGATCACCACACTGTTCTTCTTTATGTATTGAACGGTGCTTTCGTTGAAAACATAATAGCCACCTACTGCAGCATAACTTTTACTTCCCGGAACATATCCAACAGTTGTGTCTTCTCATGGAGCGTCATAATGTTTTTCTGACGCTCAGATTCACTGCCAGAAGCCTTAGAAGGTGTAAAGCGTTTGAGATGCATCTCAAGTCTTTAATAACACGCTGCGAATAGTTTGTATTACCACTAAATTCTGAGATGGAGATCGAGCAGAGTGAGAGGGTTCTAAACTCGCGTGCGAGCGTTCGATCTCAAATTTTATGTGTTTGTCGACGTTGTTGAATGTCTGGTTATATGCCGATAGCCTCCTTTCGGAAGGAAATTAGCTTTAGGAAGTCATCACCAAATCTAGAGACAAAGACAAAGGAGTGACAGGTGCTAAGCACTGAGCGCTCCAGTTGCTCCATGTACGTGATGACCAGCAGGTCTGAGACCATTGTATCGGAAGTATGTATTACAGACCATGGTGTTTAATATATAAAAAATTATTGCTCTTGGCTAACACCGCCACAAGACTTGACAGAGTGAAGGCCAACAATAATTCCAAGCTTTGTATAGTAACGGAATGTATAACTTTAGTTCCACAGTACGAATTCCTAGCCATAAACAGTACAAATATATAATAATCAAAGAGGATGTTAATATCAAGTGCAGACAATGCAATCAGCTCACTGATGCAACTGATCATATTATTTACTGCTACTCAGTCCTTTAAAAGTCCGAGTATCTTCAGACGCTCGATGGAGTTGGCAGTTATGGATATACTGGGCAATATGCGGATACTTCGATGCAAAAACGAATGAGGCTGTGAAGAACCTGAACCAATGAACAGTACCTGACGACAATCTCTTCTTTATCATTCTTAATTGAATGCTTTTATTCTCCGTACTTCAAACCTTATTCAAGTGCAAGACTGCTAAATTGAACAACAAGTAGTAATGTTTTCCACTCCGTATGTTGCAGAGGGGCCTGGCAGGAGACATGTGAAGGAGTGGCTACGTACTAACATGACCCACACGTTTTCTTTTATCTAAGAAGGTTCTAAGTATTAGATACATCACATCACTCATGCAACAATATCTGTGCATACCCACAAAATTTCTCCACACAACATACATACATTCACGCTGCATACATTTGAATTTTAATCTGTTTATACTGGCAATGCATATATGTATATATTGTATTTTTATTTAAATGTTACTTTCTGAACGCAAAGAAAATAATTTTACATATCAAATTGAAATAACTTATATGGCGTCGTGTCTTGAATAGAGAAATATGAAATTTATTCTATCTTAAAAAAAATGTTTCCTCAGTTGGAACCAGAATAATTTTATTTCACTAATTTATCGAGAAAATCTCGGAAAATATCATTTCCATTACTTATAAATTGATGGTGACATGCCTAAATTAATAAAATTAACGTGGATAAATTTGACTATTTATTCCTGCTCTTTTCATGACGTATGTTCTCTGCAGAAATGTTACGAAGGCAACCAAACTCTCCAAGTAACAGTATGTACTACAGAGAGAGAGGGAGAGAGAGAGAGAGAGAGAGAGAGGGGAGGGAAATAGAGTGAGAGATAGGGAGAGAAAGAGAGAAGGAGAGATGACGGGAACAGTAAATAACATAGCATAAAGTTTTACATTTAGCAGAAGAGTAAAGTCGATTATACTGACATCAAGATTATACTGACATCAAGTAATTCATTAATTATAGATTCAAATTACAGAGGGGGCAGTGGGTTGGCAGACACGCAAGAAAGTCGGAATAATGCCGAAAAAATGTCTTCTGTATTTAGCTGTTACTTCAGTCTCAGTTCAAATCATGCCGAGAAAATTCCTTGGTGATACCAGTAATTTTGCTCTTGCAATTACGGATATCAATATTAAAAAAAAAAAATAAAGGCAGCGCGCTGAATGAATCCTTAGTATGGTAGCATTTTATCTGTTTTCAAATTTCGCTGAGGTCGACTTCGCCGTTCCTCATCTCAGGGAGGGACAATAAAATGTAAGCACAAGGGACACTAGGGTCGATGTAATCAATTTTCCCCTCCCCCAAACTTTGTGGTCAAGTGCCAAAAATTTGAAACAATAAAGGCAGCAAGCTGGTAGAATCCTTGGCACGCCGAACACAATGCTTAGCGGCATTTCGTCAGTTTTCAACTTCCACGGAGGTCGACTTTACCTTCCATTCATTCGAGGTAGTTAACAAGCACTATTTGAACGCTGGGGGTCGATGTAATCGACTTATCTCCTCCCGCGAAATTGTTGGCCTTTTGCCAAAATTTGAAACGAATATTAATGAAAATGTGTAAGAACAGTTAATATCATCTTTTTTGTAACTTTGTAAGACTTTTGAAAACAATGTTAATAATATTCGCTTAAAACATATTTGGTTTCGTATGATGTAGTGGTCAAGATGAAATCTTGTAAGTAAAGACCTGAAATGTAAGAAGAAATCACTTGAGAGTAATATGAACAGTTTAGTCTTAAGTGTTAATATTTAAGAGAATTATCAATTTCGAGAAGAGTGAAGTAAAAGAACTCTAGTATTTTCATAAAGAAGACGTGAAACATTGTGGCATTTCAAATTTTTTGTGGTCAAAATAATAAGTCCTTGTAGTATATTATTTATTGTAAATAAATACATCATAGGAAAAATGCCTGAAATAATTTTATTTTCGACTAGAAAGTTAAAACAACGGTGTGATTAAAAATACATTACACTGTGTTATTGAATAAACCGTTTCGATCCCTTTGGCTGTTTAGAAACACTAGAAACTGAAACGTTTATCACTTTATGAAAATATATTTTTCATTTCTAGAATGTGGCAATATTTTTTTTAGAGCTTTGAACAACTCTTATCCAAATCCAACCTTTTATGCAATACGGCACTTATTCGATCCTCTATAGAAATATGAGAGGTTGCTGTCTCAAGATAAACACAAGCCAGTTTAAAAATAGCATTTATTCATCTATTCAGCGAATTGAAAACAAGCTAATGATTGTGATATATTTCAGACATATTATTGCATTTATATCTTCAACCGTTTTTAACCCATTTTATTGTTGGTTTTGTCGGGCCAACATAACACTTTTATTGCAAATGTCAATAAAAGAATCCTATTCTGTTTATTGAATAATCTCCGGTGACATTTCATTTTCTTAAAAAAGAGTACGCTTCGACCATAGGCGTACCTAGAAAACGTGCACTAACTTGCTGCCTACGTAGATTTATCAGAACATCTGATGTTACTTTTGATTTCGCTTATAATTGATCCCTAATGTCCGAAGAACTTCAGCGTATTTCTGTGTCATTTCTGTTTCCAAACTATTATTTCAAACCTTTAGATTTGAAGAGATTTTAAAACATCTTTTATTGAGATGTCTCTATTGAATAAAACACATCAGACGGTATTAAAGATCTGGGTATTAGTCTTTTATTTCATTATCAAAGTAATAAACATATAACACCTGGACAGTATATTTAATTGGAAAAAAATGACTTGTCGGTACAGTATTTAACTGGTATACATATATTTTTTTATTTCATTCTTAGAATATTTTTCAATGTTAGCATTCTCGTTGCACTTTAACTTGCTTAGTATAAATCGATCTAGTAACAAAATAGAGATTATCAATAAAGAAAACATGAAAAATTTATCGTTTTGACTAGGTTTGCCTGAGTAAAATCTAATATCTAAGGAAAAGAGCATTGTTTCAGTACCCTTAGGATCACTCCATGAACTTGTGTACTTGTAGATTGTTTGGCATCCTTTCTGTCTCGGGAGACAATGGAGTTGCGCATTTTTTTTTTCTAGGTCTAGTCCGGCTGTTATATTTTATTTCCTGTTACATTTCTTGCTGTGGCTGTGTAGTCCTATCCTGGACAAACACTCCCTCTGGCAGGTACTGCAAATGTAGCGAAGACTGTTCCTGGCTGATTGTAGTGCCATGGTCTCTTGTTTATGTCTCTTCCTTTCTTTCCATTTCTCCTCTCTCTTTCTGTCACTCCTCTGTATACCCTCTTTTACTGTACGTCGCCATTCTCCACGGTTGCCGGCGACTGCCTCCCAACCGCTAATGTTGATGTTGCAGGCCTTCATATCCCTTTTGCAAACATCCTTGTAACGTAAGATCGGTCTACCCACAGACCTAGTACCCCTAGCAAGCTCTCCGTAGAGTATGTCCTTGGGGATTCTGCCATCTTTCATACGGCTAACATGCCCAAGCCATCTCATACGTCTTTGTGTGAGGAGTGCAAACATGCTTGGTATTCCTGCTTGCCTGAGGACATCTTTGTTGGGGATATGATTCTGCCATTTGATGTGGAGGATTTTTCGGAGGCAGCGCAGGTGAAAGATGTTTAGGCGACGCTCTTGGCGTGTGTATAGCGTCCAGGTCTCGCTTCCATACCGTAGAGTGCTGAGTACACATGCCTGGTAGATCTTCATTTTTGTGGTCTTGGTCAGCTTATTGTTGTCCCAAGCCCGTTTGGAGAGTTGGGCCATCGCAGCAGCTGCCTTGCCAATGCGTATATTGAGCTCAGCGTCAAGGGATAGGTTGTAGGTGACGGTAGAGCCCAGATAGGTACTTGTAGATAGAGTCCTTTTATTCATCTCATATACATTTGCCCTGCATCTATTCTGTTGAAATCTTTGGCAGCGTCCAATCTCCTCAAAAACTACAGATTTGTCTTTCTCAAAACTTTTCTCCTTTCTTTCAAAAGAGACAAATATTTAAGAATTATCACGTTTCCAGCATCGCTTTGCTAGGACTTCTGATATTTGCCTGTCTTACAAATACTAATCTTAAAAACTGTCCCTACAAACTTCCTTACAACTTAGTTCAGATCTCACTGGTGTTAAACTGCACCTCCACTTATAGGTTTAATGAGAGATCCTCTATGCGATTGCTAAGCTTGTTAAAAATAGTAGCCTAATCTCTATCAAATACATTCTACCATTATTAGAAGGACATCGGATAGCATTCTCCAAGAAAACTAGTCGAAGTAAATATGAGATGTTCACGACCAAAATGCGTTTGGTAAAAATTAACTCGAGGTTAAACTACAACACAAATAACAACTACATCATGTGTCGACCTAACGAGAGGACTCAATGTTGTCACATAACGTTCTAGAAACAGCAGCAGCCAAATCTTGCTCAATATATACCCTACTTCCTTAAAAACAAAGAGCGAAAATATATATAAAGTCTAAATGTTTTATGATAGATTTATTAAATCAAAACGCAGTCCTCAAATCAGACGACCACCAACACCATCAGCACCGCATCAGCAACAATATTATGAGCAAGATCTGTGACAAACATATGCGAAACGGCATATTGTTTAGTTGATTCTGTCTACTAACAACTAGATGTTTGAGCCAATAAGCTAATATTAAGAACTTACTGGTCACTCTACCACGGTACTTCACCGGGGTACACTACCAGCCATTCCACTCAGCCATTGTTTCAGACCACTCCACTTCGTTACTCCACGAAGTCACTTCACTAGATCACTTCAACAAGCCACTCCACAAGGGCCCTCTACTACGCCATTCCACGAGGTCCCTCTACCACGCCACTCCACTAAAATACTGCACCAGGTCACTCTGTTAGAGTATTCCACCACGCCACTCCACCAGTCTATTCCAGCTGAAGAACTTATCAGAGCCTAGAATATGCGTTTATTCTTTTATAAACGGGTGGCTGCGTTACCAAGTATGACAGGAACTTCAAGAAGGCCGCTGGGTTCAACGGTCGAAACGTTGTGACTGTAGCTACTAAAATGTGGACACTAGTTCGATTACATCTCTGTATACAATCATTCAGTATCATGTATTATAATCAAATATCTTACTAGATATTTTGGTGGAGAAATTTTATAGATTACTGGTAGACAAGTGATGAGTCATTAGATAGGATCTTCTTTGCCCTCCTTGTTGTTTCCTTGTATTAAACAACGCTTTTACTCCTATATTTCAACCTTGAATCGTTCCAAATAATTTTGAAGTATTTTCAAAACCATGGTTCTGAAATAACCATTTCTTGTAATGCCTCAACTATTAAGTCTGTTAAGACAGATATCTTTGTCTTATGAATTTCTGATTTGTTTTTTTTTTGCTTTCTTTATGTTATACTTCGATTCATCGACCATATTTTCTTTTTGAACACGTCTCAGTCATCAGATTGCAGCTATGTTGGGGCATCGCCTTGAAGAATTAGTCGAATGAATCGACCACAGTACTTCTTTAAATCCTGGTATTTATTCTATTGATTCTTTTGTCTAACCGCTAAGTTACGGGAATGTAAACACGCTAACACCGGTTTTCAAGCGGTGGAAGGGGACAAACACAGACAAAAAGACACACACACACACACACACATTTATAAATACGATGGGCTTCTTTCAGTTTCCAACTACCAACTCCATGGACGAAGCTATAGTAGAATACACTTACTCAAAATGCCACAAAATCTGAACCCGGAACCATTAGGTCGGAAAGCAAGCTTCTTACCACAGTCACGCCTGCGCCTTCAATCTTCATTTATTCTTTTGTTTTTAAAAGTATTAGCTCATATCCATTGGGTTATTTTCCTTTGCTACGTAAAGTGTTTATTCTGTTTTAACTAATCGTATATTCCCCGGTCGCTGTTATCTATCTTCTGTAAGAATGCAGTGTTTATCTAATCCCGCATGTTCAATAGCCATGACAATATAACTGACATACACTAGCTAAATTGATATATTGTAATATTGAATTTGTTTCTCTACATTGTACCGGTATCATATAATAGAAGATTAGAAGATTAAATTAAAACATACTCTATGGACTCCATTAATCTACATTCATTAAATTATTCGTTGATTCTCGGCAGCAGAAATGAGAAGAGGCAGCAAAATCTATTAGATTCTGAATGGAAATTAAACGCGGAAAATTGTGTGCAGAAATTGCAATGGCGTTCGACCCCGAGCAGCTGTGCGTAGTTTTGACAATATTTCACCGAAATGTTAAGAAACTTGGCTGAATAGGTGACGGTAGACTTCACGGCCTGCTCCAAATATTTGCCACAGCTTTCGATAACAGAAACAGAATGGTGTGAGACATTGATACCTGTAACAAATAACGGTCGAATGGCTCCAGAGACAACAAGTCTCTTGGACAACATGATTTATAGGATTACATTTTTATATTGCATTTCATGAGCTATAGTATCAATGGTTACGGTTTTGCAGGGCGCCAATCAATGGTTCACTGAATTTACAACAGCCGCACGACAGACAAGGGAAACTAGAAAGCAACGAAGGTAAATTTGTTGGAAAGCTATGCTTTATGCATTCTCGTTTATGTTTACATCTTTTGCCAATAAAGTTCGCCAAACAATACAAACACAGACACACTAGCACAAACTCACCCTCTACACGCAAACACACTCACACAAAATAGACACACAAACAAAATTAATATGTGGTAGAAAGTACTTGCCAAAGGTGGTACAATCTGATAACGAACGAACTGAGAATCACGTGACTCCGAGTTACTTAACTACACAAGCATGCCCGGGTCTCTAAATCCTTTACCACTTGGATATTTTTAATGCAGGGCTTGATATCGAAAAAAAAAGAGAAAGTGGTCATGGGGAATTCTTAGATCGTAAGTCTACGTAACCGGAGCTGACCTGATTATTATCATTATAATTATAATTATTATTATTATTATTATTATTGCAGTATGCCTGACAGATCAGCTCACCGCTGAGTTCAATCGAATCTGGTGTGTTTATGACCCCGTCACTTAGCGGTTCGGCAAAACAGATCGCTAGAATAAGCACTAGGCTTACAAAGAATAAGTCTCATGGTTGAATTGCTCGACTAAAAGCGGTGCTCCAGCATGACCATAGTCAAATGACTGAAACAAGTAAAAGAGTAAAAGAGTGTAGTTAATTTTTGTTGTTTTTGTGTGTTTCTGTAGATCTTTCGATATATTAACAACGCAACAGATATTTAGAAAAAAAGACTTTTACTTTGAACAATTTATGAAGGCACGGGCATGACTGAGAAATGTATTTACCGGCAGCATAGTGATGGGTAACGACCAAGTCTCAGTGAAAAGAAATGCCAAGGTCTTCAGCAGTACTTTCCCCAGAATATGAAACTCTGTATGTGAGGAGTGTTTATATTTTTTAGCAATAATATATTGAATTAAACTGTAAACATCTTACTTTAAGTCGTTGTTCCATTCAGTAATAATAGGTACATGTTAAATTTTAGCTGTCTTTACGTTGGAGTTCCAATTTCCTACCCCCCACAGAAAAATCGACTTTGCCTTTCATCTTTTTAGGGTCGATTACATAAGTACCAGTTGAACAGTGGGGTCGATATAATTGACTTACCTCCACTCCCAAAATTGCTGGCCTTGTGCCAAAATTTGAAGACACCATTATTATTACTGGCCGAATCGTTAACACTCTGAGTAAAATGTTCATCGGTATTTTCTCTGTCATTACGTTCCAGTTCAAATTCCGCCGAGGTCGACTCTGCATTTCATCCTTTCGGGGTCGATAAAATAATTACCAGTCGAGTACTGAGGACGATGTAATCTAATTACCCCTTCCATTAGAATTACTGGTCTTGTACTAAATTTTGAAATCACCATCATCATCATCATCATCATTATTATTATTATTATTATATTATTATTATTATTGTTGTTGTTGTGTTGTTGTTGTTGTTGTTATTATTATTATTATTATTATTATTTTACACATGTAATTTCTGATTTATCTATGTCTACGTCACGTGTCAGTTCCAGCCCGCAGCTGCGTGACGCAACGTTTTTCTCAACACGTCAGCTGTTCCAAGTACTGGTGCCATCCGAATACTTCTTAAGGAGTTTGGTACTTGCAACTTTTGATGCTAGAATTTTGCTTTCTTTGAGATAGTCCTAAGTGCACCGATCACAATAAGTACCAGACTCAATGGATTCTTTTCACTTCCATCCCAAGTCTTGGTACTTTCGTCTTAACAATATTTTGGTCTTCAAGTATAGTTATGTCGATGCAGGTCCATTCTTTGGACTTCTTCAATTAGGAGAGTGATGCCTGGTCGGTTATGACGCAGCCTTTTGTCTGTATACACTAGCATGCCCCATACGAATCTTACCTTATGATTTTCTGCAACAGGTAAAGCTTCATGCTCATACCACTCGTTAGAACATTCTAACCTATTCTTCTTGTACAACTCGCAGTTATTCGCATTGCTGAAATAGTCCTGGATTCCTTGTATATCGTTTGGGGTAGTTTTGAGTATCCACAAATTATATGTCTGACCGTCTCTTACTGTGTGGAAAAGTCATCTGAGACATTTATTATCATTATTATTATTGAGTGAGAGAGCAGTTCATGCCATCAAAGTGACACTGGGGTAAAATATACGAAGCCCAATATACCCATTATGACTACCCGTCTGATAAGGGTACACCAGGCACATGCATCACAACCATATGTGCGCGACATGGTGATCTCATATGAAGATAAACAGCACATGACCTTGCAGGTGGGGTCCAGTGAGAATTTTCTTCAAGTTGAGTAGCCCATCCCGCTCAAAAGGTCCCTGAATAAGGGTTGTTTAAGGATGTTGAACGAAACACCCCTGTTTCCAGAGGTGAATTATTCAAACCCCAAAGAATCCCTCTCAACACATGGCTATGATGCTCCCCCACTACTTCTGCTCGTGATCAGAGATACACATATCGTCAATCACTAAGGGACATGCTCAACTGGTTAAGGTCAAACAACTGACAAGCAAATCTGTGGTATTGAGCAGAATATTTGCTGTAGCCCAACTTTTATACCAAGACAAAACAATGTACATGATAACACTTCCAATCAGTTAAGATCAGAGGCCATGCGAGCCACTATTATTATTATTATTATTATTATTATTATTATTATTAGCAGTAGTAGTAGTAGTATAACTAAGGCAGCGAGCTGGCAGAATCGTTAGCACGCCTAACAAAATGCTTAGCGGCTTTTCGTCCGTCCTTACGTTCTGAATTCAAATTACGCAGAGGTCGGCTTTACCTTTCAACCTTTCGAGGTCGATCAAATAAGTACCAGTTAAGAACTAACTGCCTCCCACGAATTTAAGGTCTTGTGCCTCTTGTAGAAAGTATAATTACTATTATCAAGGCGGCGAATACGAGCTGAGTAATGGGGTTGAAAGGACTCTTTCTCCTTTTTCTAAACTTTCACTGTAAAGATGCGTAACATAGAGGAAAAGATTTTTGGTGTCCTAATTATATCAACAATATTCATTGTGGACTGTGTGATAAGTGATTCTGTATCACAAGATTTAATTCCCAACTTCATCGCAATTTCAATAATGATTTCCCTTTCTTTGCAATTGAATTCGAGCCATTCTTTTACGAAATCGACAAATCGTTTCCACACACACACACACACACACACACACACACGCACACACACACACGCACACACACACTCACACACACACACACACACACACACACATATATATATGTATGTATATATATATATATATATATTATATATATATATGTTGTGTATATATATATATATATATATATGCCTATATATATGTATATATATATATATATAATATATATATATAATATATATATATATATATATTATATATATATATATATATTGTATATATATATGTATATATAGGCGCAGGAGTGGCTGTGTGGTAAGTAGCTTGCTAACCAACCACATGGTTCCGGGTTCAGTCCCACTGCGTGGCATCTTGGGCAAGTGTCTTCTGCTATAGCCCCGGGCCGACCAATGCCTTGTGAGTGGATTTGGTAGACGGAAACTGAAAGAAGCCTGTCGTATTTATGTATATATATATATATATGTGTTTTTGTGTCTGTGTTTGTCCCCCTAGCATTGCCTAACAACCGATGCTGGTGTGTTTACGTCCCCGGCACTTAGCGATTCGGCAAAAGAGACCGATAGAATAAGTACTGGGCTTACAAAGAATAAGTTCCGGGGTCGATTTGCTCGACTAAAGGCGGTGCTCCAGCATGGCCGCAGTCAAATGACTGAAACAACTAAAAGAGTAAAAGAGTAAAAGAGTATATATATATATATATATTATATATATATATATATATATATTATATATATATATATATATAAACAATTTAGGAGTGACCCCAACAGGTCACTCGTCCACCAGAAAGAGCAGCCATAACTCACACCGCCAAGTAGTAGTAATTTAGAAATTAGGTGAAAATTTAAAAAACATTTACCCTAATCATCTTTTAGACGTTGCAACGTTTCTGTGTCATTAATGATTAAATTAGCTTAATTAAATTAAATTAAGCCAATCTACCATAGGTTACACTTCATCAGTAAAAGACCTGGGAGAGACAAATATACACGAGGCGTCTGTATCGATGCCTACGGGATATCTGACTTAAAATTTTCAAGACTGACGTATTCGCGCCAAACTTATCAACAGTAAATATAAACTGCCGATTCAATCTCAGAATTATTCAGAAAATTATCAATTAGTCAATTTAGGGTAGCAAAAAAATTCAATAGAATTTATCACTACCAGCGGCCTGATGGAAAAGAGAAAATAGTCATCGACTAAATATATAAATATAACAATTTAGGAGTGACCCCAACAGGTCACTCGTCCACCAGAAAGAGCAGCCATAACTCACACCGCCAAGTAGTAGTAATTTAGAAATTAGGTGAAAATTTAAAAAACATTTACCCTAATTCACTCCTAAATTGTTATATTTATATATTTAGTCGATGACTATTTTCTCTTTTCCATCAGGCCGCTGGTAGCGATAAATTTCTATTGAATTTTTTTGCTACCCTAAATTGACTAATTGATAATTTTCTGAATAATTCTGAGATTGAATCGGCATTTATATTTACTGTTGATTAAGTTTGGCGCGAATACGTCAGTCTTGAAAATTTTAAGTCAGATATCCCGTAGGCATCGATACAGACGCCTCGTGTATATTTGTCTCTCCCAGGTCTTTTACTGATGAAGTGTAACCTATGGTAGATTGGCTTAATTTAATTTAATTAAGCTAATTTAATCATTAATGACACAGAAACGTTGCAACGTCTAAAAGATGAATTAGGGTAAATGTTTTTTAAATTTTCACCTAATTTCTAAATTACTACTACTTGGCGGTGTGAGTTATGGCTGCTCTTTCTGGTGGACGAGTGACCTGTTGGGGTCACTCCTAAATTGTTATATTTATATATTTAGTCGATGACTATTTTCTCTTTTCCATCAGGCCGCTGGTAGCGATAAATTTCTATTCAATTTTTTTGCTACCCTAAATTGACTAATTGATAATTTTCTGAATAATTCTGAGATTGAATCGGCAGTTTATATTTACTGTTGATAAGTTTGGCGCGAATACGTCAGTCTTGAAAATTTTAAGTCAGATATCCCGTAGGCATCGATACAGACGCCTCGTGTATATTTGTCTCTCCCAGGTCTTTTACTGATGAAGTGTAACCTATGGTAGATTGGCTTAATTTAATTTAATTAAGCTAATTTAATCATTAATGACACAGAAACGTTGCAACGTCTAAAAGATGAATTAGGGTAAATGTTTTTTAAATTTTCACCTAATTTCTAATTACTACTACTACTTGGCGGTGTGAGTTATGGCTGCTCTTTCTGGTGGACGAGTGACCTGTTGGGGTCACTCCTAAATTGTTATATTTATATATTAGTCGATGACTATTTTCTCTTTTCCATCAGGCCGCTGGTAGCGATAAATTTCTATTGATTTTTTTGCTACCCTAATTGACTATATATATATATATATATATATATATATATACGTATATATATATATATCTATATATATATATATATATATATATATATATATATATATATATATATATATACTTTAATTTTCATTTTTTAGTTGCCGATGAAATGATATGCACTGCAAAAGCAGCATTCTCCGAATCATCTTATCAGCAGACGACATCTTGGTCTTCAACCGCATAATACAGCAATCATGA
The DNA here is from genome assembly GCF_006345805.1 of Octopus sinensis. Taxonomy (NCBI): domain Eukaryota; kingdom Metazoa; phylum Mollusca; class Cephalopoda; order Octopoda; family Octopodidae; genus Octopus; species Octopus sinensis. The sequence goes on along the minus strand of NC_043006.1, from coordinate 88,744,247 downwards.
TTGGTCATTTGCTTTATGTAGGTCACAGCATCCGTGTAATAAAGCTGCTGATTGGTTAGACATATCACTTCTACAAAAATGCAAAGATCTTTTTTTCCTCTGTCTCACTGATTGCTGCGAAACATTTATCGATGGGAACAATCAGTTTTGAAATATCAAATTTATTAAAATATATTTCACGAATTTTCAGCTAATATTTAACACGTACCTAGTATCACAGAAAGGAACAACGACTTAAAGTAAGATGTTTACAGTTTAACTCAATATATTATTGCAAAAAAATATAAACACTCCTCACATACAGAGTTTCATATTCTAGGGAAAGTACTGCTGAAGACCTTGGCATTTCTTTCCACTGAGACTTGGTCGTTACCCATCACTATGCTGCCGGTAAATACATTTCTCAGTCATGCCCGTGCCTTCATAAATTGTTCAAAGTAAAAGTCTTTTTTTCTAAATATCTGTTGCGTTGTTAATATATCGAAAGATCTACAGAAACACACACAAAAACAACAAAAATTAACTACACTCTTTTACTCTTTTACTTGTTTCAGTCATTTGACTGTGGCCATGCTGGAGCACCGCTTTTAGTCGAGCAATTCAACCATGAGACTTATTCTTTGTAAGCCTAGTACTTATTCTATCGATCTGTTTTGCTGAACCGCTAAGTGACGGGGACATAAACACACCAGCATCGGTTGTCAAGCAATGCTAGGGAGACAAACACAGACACACAAACATACACACACATATTTATTCACATACATACGACGGGCTTCTTTCAGTTTCCCTCTACCAAATCCCCTCGCAAGGCTTTGGTCGGCCTGAGGCTATAGTAGAAGACACTTGCCCAAGATGCCACGCAGTGGGACTGAACCCGGAACCATGTAGTCGGTAAGCAAGCTACTTAGCACACAGCCACTCCCGTGCCTATATGCATTATATACATATATATAGTCTTGTTTTGAAGTCTGTGTTGCATTGTGTTGATAGACTTGCACTTGATTTGTAATCAAATCTTGTTAGTTACTAAGGTGACAACACTACCTATTTATCTATCTTCCAAACACACGCACGCACGCACACACACACTCTCTCTCTCTCCCTCTCCCCTCTCTATCTCTCCCTCTCTCTCCTCACACTATTTCTCCCTCAACAACAACTTTTTCTCCTCTCCTTCTCCCTTTCTGCACAGATGTTATTACGGACAGACAGACGGAGATCTCTTTTATAATATAAGATTTTCAGACAATTCCGAACAGAATTACGTTTCATCGTATAACTTCTATGTCTTTTTATTCTTGATCTATTACTATAGACGTTGGATGAGCTTATGCGACTCCGCACCAAACTGAGATTCAAAAGAGCCGTCAAATCATACCCTGACAGAATTTGTTACTGTCAATGTCGGACATCACACAAATAGTAGAAGTCGGTATCATGCTGAAGTAGGAAGTAAAATCCCTACCTGGTGACCGAAGAGGAAGGCTACCCTCTCAACCTTTATCCTGCTGTGGGTGCCGCTGGATGATAAACTCTGGTGATAACGTTATTCATGGCACTGACCTTAGCATACTTGAGATTGTGATGCTACGTCTTCAGGTTTTTTCAGTTTGTTTCGCTCGTGTCTTCTTTGGTGTGCAGTGCTGGATTTTGTAATGTGTAGGTCGCTGCCGCCACAAAAGTTGGTGTGGTAGTCTTTCGATGCTCATCATACAGACGTGACTAAGCCACTGTAGCCTGCGCTGCCGAAATGTCACGCTGTCGGCTGCTGCTGCTACTGTTGTTACTAGCATTGTTTTCGGATGTTGTCTGAGAATCGGTCTCGTAGAGAGACATCAAGAATCTAACGAAGACACAGCATTTGAAACACCGCGAGCTTGTCCAGGTCCTGTTTGAGGATGGTTCAGGTGTCAGCGCTGTAGCGGTGTAAGAGTGGAGAAGAAGTTACTGGTGTCAAGTATATTTGTTGAAAGTGCTGGTATTAGTGTGTCAAAACAAAAAGCAATTGATTTATTTCCGTATGGGGTGAGCTGTTGGGAGGAGTAATTTACTAGAACGGAGCGTGTTTGAAAATATAAGGATTCTCTGATACTACCTAGTTGGTGGCTTCTAATACGGGGTGAAAGTCCTTGTTTCTCTTAAAAAAAAATCTGTATGTGCATTTCTTCAACTTGCAACATTTTGCGTGGAATATGTTGTACTGAATGTGGCCCTGCAGCCAGGTTCTGAGTTCAAATCCCGTCGAGATCAACTGTGCTTTTGTACTTGAGATCGATAAAATTAAGTACCAGTCAAGTACTGGAGACGAGGGTATCGACTACTCCCACCCCCTCAAAAATTGTTGGCCTTGTGCTTAAGATAGAAATTATTATAATTTGGTCTGCTTCTTTTGTGTACTCATAGAAACTATAATTAGTTCGAGAGAAAATTGTCTACGACCATTAATTGATTGTAGCTAAGTGATCTTTCACATAGTTGAATGAAATATATGCTGAAAGTTTTCATTCAGTATTGAGTTTCTGTGGTCGTAATTAATTAATCAGACTGGTTTCTTAATGAAAAAAAAGATAACGAAACAAATAAACATTTGAATTATATATTACAGCATCTTCGTAAAATGACCAAAGTGATATTAAATTTATTGCAGACAGACTTTATGTGATAATGCTACATGATAGTATCCTTGTGATGTTAATACTAAAGAATAGTACAAAAGTGCCATCTTCTCAATGCATGACAGTTACTTATTCAATTTTCAATTGCTAAAGTACTCGATAAATAACTCATTCAATAAGAGTTCGAATTTTGTTTGGTGTTTCTGGAATATAGCATTTTAATCTATGTTGCTTCGGTACACACAAATCCCAGATCAATCTGGGAAAGATTAGTCACAGACCATCAAATGTTTTGAATTGTTTACTGGATCCGGCGTTTTGTTTCGAATAAATTACTGTGCTAATCACAATTTGCTCGTCTCTAGAGAATGATGAATGAATGAATGAATGAATGAATGAATGAATGAATGTATGTATGTATGTATGTATGTATGTATGTATGTATGTATGTATGTATGTATGTATGTATGAATGTCTCACCAATGTTGTAACTTCACATCTCTCCTGAATGTTAAACGAGGACTTGTAGTTGTTTAATATGGTCATGGAGTGGCCTTCCATCGCACCCATATATTTCTCTACATTTGTCGCCCTTCTGGGATCTTTCGGGACTCTACCTCCACCTTCACTAGAGGTTATAATAAAAGCGCATGCTCTAGAAGTTGTGCTCTAAGATAGAATTCAGAAATACATATTCATGAAGTGAGCTTCTTAACCAATCGGCTGTGACAAGAACATATATGCGATAGTCACAGATGACACACCTATGATCAAATGCCAGATATATCAGCGCTAAACTGGGAACAAGCAGCGACGACAACAACAGCTGCTACATTCCTCGATTACGCGTTGATTCCACTAATTAGCTGAACCAGCTGCGGACTGAATTATTTGACAAATTTCTCACTTGACTGTGGATGTTTATCGAACACAGTGCTGGAATCCGAACGCTGGACCAATTTCCACTGATATACTTTTTATCAATATTAGACCTCAACAAAACAATGACCTCTGTTAATTTGTGCCCGAGGATCGAAGACTTTAACTTTAGTCAAGCTGATTAAAATAGTTTATGTTTAATGCTGGGTTTTGAAGATAGCATTTCAAGTTAGCGATGTAAACTAGTTGAACATTTTGTGACTTTAGGAACACTTCTTTTGTAAAGTGTATTGACCTCACTTTAATTGTATTATTATCCATACCGCAGCAATGTACCCAACTGGGATTTAGGGGGAAAGAGTAAATCAGCATTATTCCAAAACAAATCAAAGAAAAACTTCTCGACAAATTTAAGGGATACCAGATAAACTTCCTGGGCCTGGATACATCTCAGTCAACAACTCCCCACCTGAATGGGCGATAGTACCACAGAACTTGACTTATAAATGACTTAACAGATTCTGTCAGGTGGTGTTATTAATTTAGATACGGCCTAGGACAATTTTGGCCGAAAGGTATGTAATTTTATTTAAGTTAGAGAAGTGTAAGTGAGCCAGATAGTCAGACATTATTGATCCAAACGAGGAGAAAGAGCTTGCTTCACATGATTTATTAGAAATAGCAATGTAACCCAAATAACACCTGTTTGTAAGATAAGCAATATGCCTGACAAATAAAAGGACGAAATGGTCACGACTGGAACTCATCTGATCAGAAGTCTTCTGAATTAGTACTGACATATAGCAAAATAGCAATAACTAGAAATTATGAACTGGTTAGACACAATTCGGAATTGCTTTGTGTATTATCTGCACTGTCTTTGAGAAATGGTTTTGAATATCTTGTCAGATAAGGAGGAAAGATATAATGATTTGACTCAATCCTATTATAGTACTGATACGTGATTTCTGTTTGATTTTTATTACCAGACATTAGTGGCATAACATATGTGTATTATTTTGGGAAAACAAAATCTTATAGAATATGGTATTCACATTCTTTCTTAATACGTTCCAGCAGATTTAAATATGTGTTTCAACTCCAGAGAACAACTTCTCCCTTCAGATGATGCGTGTTGGCAACTCATTCTATTAAATAATATAGGGATACTTTGATAACCTGATGTTTCGACCTCATTGCGTCTCTTTAGTCAAAGCTATCGCGGAGCCCTCAGTGTGTCGGAAGGTGTTAAGAATGACTATGCATATCAGTGTCTTGATTCTCACCGTTTTACTTGCTCATAATAATTCAATAAATCATAGAATTATTTGGTTTAATTCCTTAGAATAGTTATCTTTTAGGTAAGTAATCAAAGAAGGAACAGCTATAGAGATTTTTCCAGTTCTTATTTGGAGAAAAGCTAAATATTTTTTCAGGAATTTATACCAAGGCAGAGGCAAGGCTCAAGCTATTGGACTATTTGACCACATAATTTTCAATTCAAGCCTCAAATTATTCTGCTGACACATTTTTGCCTCTGCCCTTACCACACAACTAAATTGGTAGCAGTAGTTGAGTTATTATCAGTAGTACTAGTCTTTTTTCTAAATCTCAAGGATTCGTGGACTTGGGGATTATCTCTGATTTCCTCTGGATAAAATGCCGGTCTACTTCAGCATTATGAAGCACTGAAACATTCGTTAATGCTAAAGTGCTACTCCAGCATGCAGCTGTAAATGCATGTTGATGAGAAGTTTGCTCTATTACGGTAGACAAGGTGCTAAATAGTATTCTCTTTACTAATGACAACACAAACTAGCAACAGAAATTCTCTTGGATCGCTTAACGTGCTAGATATTGTAGTCAAATATGCCTCAAATCGAACCCCAATTAAAAAGGAAGGACACATTGAATAAAATGATTCTAGATACATTATGACTGAACTAAATACTAGATGACATGGGAATTCCCAACTATAGATGGTTATTGTTAATCATCGAGAGCTTTTTTGCGTGGTTAGTGCAAGTTATTGAACACAGGATATACGATACGAACACAATCTCTCGGCTGGTTCTGTTGAAAGTTTGTTAATATAGTTAAAGCATGAAGCATTAAAAATAGAAAAGGATGAAATATATAGAGACAGAGAGATAAGGTTGGCAGATTAAAACTCTGTGAAATGGAGCTATGTGACATGAGATGTTTTGCTCGGGAATACAATGCACTGCTCGGTCCGGGAATCGAAACCACGATCTTGTGATCGGAATTGTAACACTTTAACTACTGGAACACCTACCTTCAGATACAGAGCGAGACAGGTAGAGAATGCAAGCAGATAAATAAGATACCGTTAAAATATTTAATGTGCAGACTATATAGTCACTATATAATAACGGCAAATATAAATGTTGGCTGGTTGGTTGGCTGGTTGGTTAGATTCTGCAGCTACTCTTTACATCGTAATAAGAAAGGGGAAAGAGAGATACACAGAGTTAACAAAAGAGGTACAGGACGAGTGAAGAGAAAGAACCATAGAGACAGAGAAGAAGGAGTAAATGACAGTAGTTATGGGAGGAGTTATACGAATGAGAAATTTATTTTAGTTAATTTTATTTTGAAGTAATAAATATTTTTCCTTTCGAATAGTATTCATTTCATTTTGTATAAACGCCAGGAAATTTGATAAAAGTTAAATTTATAATTATTGTATGTTTATCGTATGCCATATTTTCTGATATTACCCCTGGTAGCAAAAATATAATCCCAAAGTTATCCGTCATATGAAACGTAATGGTTTTTATTTATGTATTTAGCAACACTTTCACAAGAAGAAAAGAAAGAAAAAGCATTAAAAGTTTAGAAGATCAAATTATGGAAAACCAACAACAACAACAAATAGATGGAGTAGGCTACTATTTCCAGCTGGAGTCAACAGGGCTAGATCGAGGGAACGACAAAGCGTCTGACAGTATAACAATTTTCTCGTTCCCTGACGGTAGCCTCCCCCCCCCTCATCTGGGATGTTACATGCTATGACACCTTCTCCAGCGGCACCTTGGTGTGTTCAGCTACCAGCCCAGGCCCCGCTACTCGCTAGGCTGGGAAAAGCAAGTATGGGTCGATATTTGACTGGTTTATGGTCGAGCCTGTGGCAATGGAGACCGCTGGGGTTCTCGGCTTCCTGACCATATCCCTGCTCACCGCTATCCGGGCGGAGATGGATATCCGTAAGTGCGAACCCCGTGAGTGAGAGTGGATGTTTCAGTGCATCTTTCTCGCCATCCTCCAGGGCAACGTCTTTTCCATTTTGTGTGTTGTGACCATGAGGCGCTCTGAATTTCAGGAAATCGAGAGAATGAAAGAATTTCGCAGCTTGCTATACCATTCAAAGTGTCAGTCAGCAGCACACACGCACACACGCACACACACAGACACAGACAGACAGACAGACAGACACACACACAGAGAAAACAAAGCAAAAAGTAAGAGGTAAAAAGAAGATGAGCGGAGGGAGTAACAGGTTTTACACCCTAAACCAAAATGGCATGTTTAGTCACGCCTCTCAGACATGATTGCAAAGGTGTTGTCACAGAGAATGACCAGCATCACAAGCTGCAATAGCCACTCCACCTCACGGGGCTCATTTCTCAGACGTTGTTTTCCTGATTTTGTGGAAGAAATCAGCAGTGCAGGGCCCGAGGACAAATGAGGTCTCGTTGGCGACCGGCACAAAGTGATAGCGGCCGGTCAGGCTCCTGTCTTTATGTATCTTACTCTTCTCTGTGTTACGGATGGCGATACTCGGGCTTACGGCGGATACAGCAAGGTTGGGGCCGGAGAATAATTGACTTTAAAAAATACACATCATATTCCAGTTGACTTGGCAAACTCTTGGGAACATCGCAAAAATGCTTTGCAATATTCGAACGGCTGTAAACATTTTAAGTTAAAATGTGACAGAGATCAGAGGGAACGTGGCTTAGTGATTAAGGTGTTGGACTAAAGATCATAAGATTGTGGTATCGATTTCTGAAGCAAAATACTTCATTTCACATTGCTTCAGTCCATTTAACTGGCAAAAATGAATATTCATACGAGGGGTTAGCGCCCCTCTTACCAGTGGGGGAGAATATACGTCAGACAATCCGGGAAACCGGCCCTTTAAGAGAAGGAGCTTTATCCTTTTATTCCCTGGGGGTCAACTTTGCTTTCATTCTTCCGATACCGGTAAAACGCAATCATATCGATTAGACTCTTCCCTAAAAATTACATGCCTTGTGTCTGAATGAAAAAACATTATTATTCTTAATTTTATTATATTATTTTACCAATATACATCTATAGGTTTTAGATTTGAATAATGTGTGTGTGTATATGTGTGTAGTATTTTGAATTAATATTTTATAATTTATTCAAAATTTCGGTGGCTTAACGCGTAAGTCGGAATAAGGACGGTGAGAAATAACAGTTTTAATGCTGTCATTATATCTCATGTGCAGAGACCGAGACCAAGACCTATCAGAATCGTTGGTGCGACGAAAAAATGCCTTGCGGCTTTTCTTCTGTTTTTTACATTCTGAGCTCAAATGCCACCGACGTCAGTTTCACCTTTCATCCTTCTATGCTCGATAAACTAAAGTACAAAATCCAAATATAAACACAAACACATCCACCCCCAACACACATTTTAATCGGCAGATTGTTACGAAAGTAACTCAAGAGCCAGAAGTTTCACGCATGGCAAATATATGAAACGAAACTGTCGCCTCTCAAGTAAATTTACTCCTCTCTTGTTTGTTTAGTTGCTTATAATTCATATTTGAAAATCATCAGATGCTTTTACACCGTTTTATATATAGTCATGGA
>NC_043006.1:88693384-88730884 GCF_006345805.1 Octopus sinensis | reverse complement strand
AGCCGGTGAGTTCGACAAGCACATTCAATCACGGCTTAAGAATTTCGTTGCGTTGAAGAATGAACGCTTTAACTGTCTCATTTTTACTTGTGCAATAAGTGTGTATCCCCTGGATGATGTGGCATAGTATTTGGCGAAATATAGGCCTGTTACAAACCAACTGGGTTGTATCGTACAATGTTTCATAGATCTGGACTTCCTCAAAATGTTGTAGTGCACAGGAGTTCTGATTGGGCTGCACCTTGTCGAACCATTCCTTTCGCTCACCAATTGGACATGTACAACCTACTCAAAACTTGTACCTGCTTTCAAAAAAAATATGGTGACAGTGGATCCAAGCCGATTGCTAAATGTACATATTCCTATATTCAGTTTCGTATCTTCTAGCAGATTCTAGCAGAAGTTATTGAAGTTATTGCAACTGAGTTGAGGCCAGAAGTGTTGAAGGTGCTGTCGAGGATTCCTCTAAAGTTAGCGGATGGTTTCTAGAACCAGAAGAGTGTTGTTTGGTTTTGGAAACACCATCAAAGAGTCTCCCCATACTCTGGCAAACATGAACTAGAGAAAGTTCCTATTCACTATCTCGACTCAGAACATAGTGTGGGATTTATCAACTATGTGTTGTGTCATCGAGGGGCAAAGCAACTCAAGTTAAATCTTCTTCCCAAGTTAAATCCAAGTTAGCTGATCTGATTGAACGTCGAGAGTCTAGGACATTTAGGCAATATACCAAACTCACCAAATATGTGGGCGAGTGCCTGACGTCAGAAAAGAATGGGATAACAGCCAGCAGCAGCAGTTAATAGTGGAGGGACTGGAGAAGGAAATCGCCAACATTGCAGCGAATAGACGACGAACTGCCGACTTGAATATTTTGAAAAATCATGATGGACTGTTTACTAGCAGCGCTGACATAGATGCCTATATTATGGCAGTTATAACAGATAAAGAAAAGGTCAATAGGCTGTATTTAGAAATCAGATATGCCAGAGACACTGCCCTTTCTGTGCAAAAACCAGCGACATTTTCTGTCTTAAACAAAATTATCAAAAATTATCAATGGACCAATATGCAATAAATTTCAAAATTTACTTGGATAATGTGAGTTGCAAAACAGACGTCAGCCTTATTGATTTCAATCATGCATTGCATAACTTGATGTGAGGTTCTGAAGCGATAATGACTGTAAAAGTATTATTGTATCTTATAAATCACAGAACTCGGGAAACGCTTACTTTTGTAAAAATGAATTACTTAATTAATTGTTATCAAACTGTTTATTCCACATCAAATTCGTACCCTATGACCTCAAAAACATACATAAAGACATATCACATGACATTCTTGGTAACAGCTACTGATTTCGTTAAAAATTGTGTATTTTGGCCGCCATCTTGGATTTCTGCCATATTGCAAAATTAATACTATTTTTGGATTCAGCATATTAAAAAAAAACATGCTAAGCTAAAGTACTATATATTTACGTACATTATGATGGTTTCCAATTGATTAAATTAGTATTTACCCCTATTTGGTAAATCGCAAACAAAGTTTATCATTGTTTTGTGATCCTAACCACAATTTTCAGGGGGCTCTTTAAAAAGAAGTTCGAAACCACATCCTCCCACTAATTATATATACATACAGTATAATATACATGTAAATCACACACACACACACACACACACACACACACACATGATACAAATATATCATGTCTTCAATTCGAACCTGGTTTTCACTGCAATAGCTGAGAATTTATTTTAGACGAAATGGCCTATTGAAAGCGCAACACAAAGAAAAGAGGAAGTTAAAATGAACGAAAATATAAACATGAGAAAGAGATGCCGTAGCATGGTCACAGTCGAATGACTAGATTTAGTAAAAGAACAAAAGAATTGAAGAACGTCCAACTAATTTTCAACGTTAAATATCTCCGGTCTGCCATTCAGTAGACCTGCGCTTTCATTTATGTTGCTAAACTAAAACTCGTTGATTGTAAAAGTTTGAGATTTTAATGCTATGGTCATGAAATGTAATCTCATCTCCATAACTCTGAACGTGATATAATCAGAGAAATATGACGTGGAAAAGGAAGTATGTGTGTATAAAAAGAATTTATATTCTCACACTATATATATTTATATATATATATATTATATATATATATATATATATATATATATAAGAAAAAAGGTTTGAAAATGCAATTTAAACGATGTTTATTTACTTAACCGGTTTCACTCTTTAGTAAAAGATTGTCAAAAGTTACATTTAAGGAAACATTGAATAATATGGGTTCAAAAAAAGTTTTTTACATAATTGTCACATTGAATATTATGCATTCAAAAAAGGTTTTTACATAATTGTCACATTGGATATTATGAATTCAAAAATGTTTTTTTATACATAATTGTCACATTACATGTATAAATATAGTGTTTGGTAACAGAGAAGTTCAATAGTGTGATGAGAATATTTGGGAAAATTTGGCAGAAAAGGATAAAACAAATATATTATTGGGAATTGGTTGCGTTAATTATTGGTTGTCGCAAATTGTCACATTACATGTATATATATACAATCTTTGGTATATATATACAGCCTTTTGACAGCAAAAATTAAAATGGATTTTTTATAAAAAATCCATTCATAATATCCAATGTGACAATTATGTAAAAAACTTTTTTGAATGCATAATATTCAATGTGACAATTATGTAAAAAACTTTTTTTGAAGCCATATTATTCAATGTTTCCTTAAATGTAACTTTTGACAATCTTTTACCAAAGAGTGAAACCGGTTAAGCAAATAAACATCGTTTAAATTGCATTTTCAAACCTTTTTTCTTATATAATCCCACTCGTGCGATACCCCACAACTCAACTTTTTATATATATATATATATATATATATATATATATATGTGCATTTATGTATGTAGGAATTTATGTATGTATGCATTTATGAATGTGTGCATTTATGTATATATGCATGTATATAAGCGGAACAACATTAGAATATCAAAAAGAAGTAAGTTATGACGTATGTAAGTCTGTCGACAAATGCAAATTAAAAATAAAATAAACAAATGCAAGAAACATATACATAAAATTTATAAAACATATACAATTTGTAAACCTGACTCTGATACAAATGACAATGGATAATGTTAAAATGACATCCTCTGCGTCATTCAGTTGTCGTCTCGATTCAGGTAGAAGTTCCTCTATATGCCTAAAATTTCCATATTTTAAATTTTAAAGTATATAGAAAAAGTAAAACCGTTAGAGTGTTTTATAAATTCCTCTGTCATGTAGTATTTGGGTTCATAATTTCTATTATGGAATTCAACTAGTTACCAGTGAAATGAGAAGTCAGAGACGCACACACACAGAGACACAAACTCATCAACCTGTGCCAGCAAGCTCTCTACGGGAATAGTAGGATACCACACTGGTTAACTCCGACAGACAAAACCGTTGTAAAAGCGGAACCTCCCGCATGCCAAAGAACTACGGGTGGATTGCATGCCAAAAGATTAATGTATAAAATATACGCAGCCTGTTTAAACCTATTCTTCCAAGACATTATGAAAATAATATCATCGCAACAAAGCAAGCAGTTAAGCAGTTAAGTTGTTGGGAAAAAGAGAGTTTGGGGATGTGCCAGAGGTGCAGTAGCATAGAAGGAACCCGGTTTCAATATTACTGGTCTATAAGAAAGCTTTGGACTCTGCACATGAACTGACTCCAAAAATTGCACGCTTACACGCAAACATGTACAAATACCTTGTTGATGTTTATAATTCCAATGCAGGAACTTTGTATCTAGGTTAGAAACTGACTCTTTCCACATTGGTAAGAAATATAGGAATAAAACTAAATAACACACATAGAACATGACACGTATAGAAGACCATTTAAACATCCGCAGAAAGAAAAAGAATGAGATGAGGCATAAGACTGAGTATTGTTTGACAACTGAACAAACCGTACAAAAATTAGAAAAAATAACCTACCGGTCGATTGCAAACTCCTCAAGAAGTATTCTCTTAGGAATGAGATCCCATACAACTTCGGAATTGCTGGACTAGCGAACCTTAATGAAGTCTGGGAAGAGAAACTATATAAGACAAAAAGGTTATCATAGGCATATTTGTCATAAGCTTGAGGTTCATGGTAATATTAGTATGAAGTGTGCGGCGGCCAGCTGGCAGAATCGTTAGCAAGCTAGGCAATAAATGCTGAGCGGTATTTCGTCCTTATTTACATTCCGAATTCAAATTCCGCCGAGGTCGACTTTGCCTTTCATCATTTCCGTGTCGATAAAACAAGTACCAGTCGGGCACTGGAGTAAATGTAAATGACTTATCCCCTCTCCAGAAATTACTGGCTTGGTGCCAAAATTTGAAACCAATACTAATATGAAGTGTAGCCTAGGATATAGCTACAAAATATTCAGCAAATAAGTTGTATCAGCCCTTAAACTCTCAAGATGCAACCACAAATGTTGATTATATCACTCTTATGTGGAAAACAACACGCGTAATTAACAACTGCCCAAAGATGTTATATAGGCGCAGGAACAGCTGTGTGGTAAGTAGCTTGCTTACCAACCACATGGTTCCGGGTTCAGTCTCACTGCGTGGCACTTTGAGCAAGTGTCTTCTACTATAGCCTCGGGCCGACCAAAGCCTTGTGGGTGGATTTGGTGGACGGAAACTGAAAGAAGCCGGTCGTATATATGTGTGTGTATATGTTTGTGCGTCTGTATGTGTCCCTCCTAACATTGCTTGACAACCGATGCTGCTGTGTTTACGTCCCCGTAACTTAGCGATTCGGCAAAAGATACCGATATATGTATATATGTATATATATATATATATATATATATATATACATACATACACATACACAAACACATACACACACATACATATATATGCAGGCGCCTGTTTCAGTGGTTAGAGCGTCGGGCTCACAGTCATAAGGTAATGAGTTCGATTCCCACACACTTGAACAAGACACTTTATTTCACGTTGCTCCAGTTCACTGATGCAAAGCTCTATCGGCTGTTCACTTTTGCCTGGATAACATCGGTGGCGTGGAGAGGGAAGGCTGGTATGCATGGGCCACTGCGGGTCTTCCATAAACAACCTTTACCGGTCTTTGCCTCGGAAGGGAACTTCCTAGGTGCAAGCTCATGGTCATTCATGACCGAAGTGGGGTCACATATATAGGGAGAGAGATTACTCGTGAATGAGTAGGCAGCTGAGCATTGTAGAATCAAGTGTATCCTTAAGTGTAAACAGTGAGACACAGTACGGCATAATGATGTACCATTTCGATTGCAGGTACAAAACCCCAACGCGACAACATTTCGCACAATTTTCCTCTACTTAATTTTACTGAAATTGTATGGAGCCCCGACGTGGCTTTAGGAAGTTTTCCCCCCAAAATGTAATTCAGTAGAAGTGAACTCTGGTCCTTGTGATTGTAAAGAGAACTTCTTAATCATACATACTTACATGCATGCATGCATACATACATACATACATACATACATACATACATACATACATACATACACACATACGCACATACACACACATACATATACATATGCATGCATATATATATATGTATTTACACCCTCTTGCATGTATGGATACAAGCAGTGTGTTTGTGTATGGGTGTACTTGTCCGTATGTGCGTACATGCACACACATATATCTATACATATAAATTTATAGATGTATTCTTTTTTATATGAGTATATGTAAGTATGCATATGTGTGTGTTTGTGTATATATATACATATATATATATTATATATATATATATATATACACACACATTTATATATATACATGCAAGTACTCAAAACATGTATACATACATATGTGTGTGTGTGCATGGGAGTGGTGATAAAGAGGAGGGTTGAGAGGCGCGAATGCTTATTATGCATACATAATTATAAACACTTACCCCACTTACATACTCACTATTAAGTACCAGTGGGCGAATTACGACGAGGTGGAAATAAAATTGAAGTATTTCAATCCAGTCGTTTTATTGAAATGGAAGATTGGACTTTATTGATGCACATAATTAGTAAAGCATTGCCAACATCTCTGCTATTAGAAACCTTTAATTGCTGGCGTGTGAAATTGGAACCTGTTGCCATACAACTAGCTCTTCAAATTATAGAATAAAGAATAAGAATTACCAAAGGACACAGAAAAATCTACCAGTTTGCCATCTCGATTTCTGATTTTCGTGAATAGTTCCTAAAGTTTTTGTTATTTGAAACTATATAACTTCATCGTTGTCTTTCTAATTGATAATTATTTTTGCTTCAATTGTGATGATGGTGTCTTTAGGTAGTTGGGAGGTGAAGGAGATGGAAGAGAAGCACGAAGCATTCAATATTTGTTTCACAGCCAGGGAATAGTAATTCCCTGAAAGTGTAGGAAATCAATCTGTGTGTGTATGTGTAGATGCTATATACATATACATATATATACATATACATATATATACATATATACAGACAATCATACATACAAACATACATATGTACGTATGTATTACATACATACATACATACATACATACATACATACATACATATGTCCTCGCTTTTGCAGCCGTGATTTATGGCATTTGTTCCTGTGAGATTTCACCCTGAAACAATTTTCAGTCTGTCTATCTATCTATCTATCTATCTATCTATCTATCTATCTATCTATCTATCTATCTATCTATCTATCTATCTATCTATCTATCTATCTATCTATTTATGTATGTATGTATGTATGTATGTATGTATCTATCTATCTGTCTATCTATCTATCTATCTATCTATCTATCTATCTATCTATCTATCTATCTATCTATCTATCTATCTATCTATCTATCTATCTATCTATCTATATATATATATCTTTAGAATAATAAGGCAGTTAGAATGTTGGGTGATTATATATACATTTTATTTATATTTTTTAGCGATTTCTTAAGAAATCTAAATTTAAGCCATTTTTGATAAATCCGATAACAGAAGAAATCGCAAAAATGTAAATAAAGTGTAAAAAAAAATATATATAACCATCCACACAAAATCACCAATCTCATGAGGTATACAGGACTGCGAGCGGCAAACCACAACATCTTTCTTCGGCGAAATAGACTCACCAAATAAGGTAGTTTGATAAAACCCTTACATCTGATTTCGAAATTTAACTAGCATGGTCTTGTTTCTCATCAGGGGTTTCCCCAATTTACTCCGGGTTAAAGAGATAGCTTGCTTCCCTATTGCTTATGGGAGAAAAAACCGTTGAATAGTGAACGCTAAAACTGAAAATGGTTAATGTGTATATAAAAAGACAATATGTTTGTATGTATATGTATGCGTGCGTCAAGGGTCATATTCCTGTAAATACAATAACCTGTCAACAATCACTGAAATGTTTTCATTGAAATGTCTGAAATGTTTTCATCACATGAAACTATCAGGTCATCCCATAATTTCAGTCCGAATTTTGAATAAAGAAAACAAGTAATCAAATTTTATATTTAATTGAAATTTAATTATCAATGTACTTTCCCTGATTATCTATGACTTCCTTCCATCTGTTTACAAGCTTTTTAATCCCATCAATGTAAAACTCTTTTGGTTTCAAAGCGAAGAACTCTGAAGTTTGAAGGAGCAAGGTCGGGAGAATAAGGTGGATGAGGAATGTTTTCCCAACCAAGCTCTTCGATCTTCTGTGATTTTATCTTCGCAGTGTACGGTCACGCATTGTCCTGATAAAACATCACTCCTTTTCGATTCACTAAAGCAGGTCTTTTTTTCTCCAAAGCTTGGTTCAAACGCTCTAATTTCTGACATTACACGTGAGCATTGATTGTTGCATTAGGTGGTAACTATTCAAAGTGAATTACACCTTTACAATCCTACCAGAAAGAGAGAAGAATCTTTTTCCCCTGAAGTTCCCTTCTCGGTTGTGTTTGAGCGTTTCATTTTTACCAAGCCAATTTTTACGACGTTTAACATTTCGATAGAAGATCTATGTTTCGTTACCAGTCACAAGTCTATCCAAAAAGGGTGAAATGAGTTCGCGAGAATGGAGAGACGAGCATATGTCAACTTGGGATTTGCGGTTGCTTTCGGACAATTCATGAGGAACCCATTTTCCAAGTTTAGGAACCTTTCCAAGATGTTGAAGATGACGATGAAGAGTTGTATGGTTAGAAATAAGCTTTATTGCCAATCCTTCAACTGATAATGCAAGATTTTCTTCAAGTAATGCCTCAAGGAGCTTATCATCAAACTCAATTGGACGTCCTGTTCGATCTTCAACTTCAATGCTGAAATCTCCACTTCTGAATTTTGCAAACCATCTTCTGCAAGTTCTTCATTCAAGCATTCTCTCCCATAAACTGAGTGTATGTTTCGAGTCGCTTCGGCTGCAGAGTTTCCTTTTTTTTACTCATAAAGCATTATGTGCCTCAAATGCTCTCTGGAAAACTCCATGTTAGGGTTTTAATCAAAGAAATTTTAATTCTATTATTCTGTAAAACAATATTTAATTGGTTTAAATGTATACAGATGCATAAAAATAATTCTGAATTCCATTAGACATTGTAAAATACTATTAAATTTTATTCAATTTTAAAAACGGTAAAATCGGACAGAACTTATGGAATGACCTGATATTATTAGCTCATAGAAATATATGTGTTTGTTAAATTATACATACATACACACATACATACATACATACATACATACATACATATATATATATATATATATATATATATATATATATATATATATATATACATGTCCGTGTGTCTGTATATGTATTTACACACACACATACAACACTAATATAAATGGACTTAAACACTTTTAGATACACGCAAAGCATACAAAATGTGCGCACACATATACATCACATACAAAGAGAAATTCAGATCTGGTGCATCAAAATATCAAATATATTATTAATCATCATAATTAGTAAAGTCCATAAAAAGATAGAAACTTCTAAGCTACTTACAACGAACTGACGTATTTTAGGTGAAAGAGCCGTCTATTTATTAAGAAACTAATACAGCAGTACTGTTTCCCAGACATTGAACAATTACCTGGATAACAAGTAAAGAAATAAATCTTAACTTTGAACATCAAAAGACATTTTGATAGACAGGCACCAACAGTATGAGGATATTCTCTCTGTTAAAACAAAGAAATGCGCAGAAACCAGCTTAGGCAGCTACAAAACCACATTAATAATATAATTATCAATGTTACAGTTTCAGATCAATCTGTAATTCATCAATAGAATCAATAGTTGGACAAGTTTCATTTTTAGTGTTCATTCTCTGGTCAACGGATGTCAAACAAGCTGTACCGCTGCATTGATGATTTTACACTACGGTAATAATAGCTAAGTGTTCTTGCAGTGGATTATACGCAAAATTCGTGTCAGAAAGAAAACCCAGGACTGTACTCCGAGAATTAGTTATTCTCTATAGTCAATACACTTAGAGTTTTGGTTGTTACTGTGGCAACGTAGATTTGTGTTGGTAGAACATGTCGTCACTCTCAAGGACACAAATGCGCAAAGTATAGGTAGAATCTCAAACAAAACTGCTTACATTATTCTACTATACAAGTCGTCCCAGTATTACGAACCTTCTGGTATTTCAAGTCACCTAAAGTGTCAGATTTATATGCTGACTATTTCACTATTTATGTATTACATCTGCGAACCATATGAGAAGTCCAAATGGCTAAATATAAATATCCTCTTTGATTAGATGTGTCACTTCATATTCCTCAAACGACCAAGATTTACACACTGAAACCACACGGTGTGTCCTTCCTCACCTACAGTCCCATCGCTGCTCTCCATCATCACAACACATGAAAATTGTAGGGATAAGCTGGTGATGCTATGATTCGTGTGTGAATTGGTTCAGAGGAGAGTTTTTCATCGCATGCTACATTCCCTCTCTCTAGCGCGTCTTCATCCAAAGACAAAATGAAATCAAAATGTCTGGGGTATGTCTAGAGGTAGCAGGTTAATAGTGATACTGTAGTGTCTGATCGTGCTTTTAGTAATTCACAACACTTGCCAAGATAGACTTTTGACTGTGAGACCATATCTGGTTTTCTCCTTTTCGCATTCTAGTGTAAATATGACTTTAGCCATTATATGGTTTGAACTCGACGGTAACCCTCACGTTAAGTAGTCTGCTTCGGAGTGTAACCTGCTGTATTTGCTTACAACCTTTGGAGCAACTGGTCTGAGCTGTAGGATAGAGAGCAATCGTAGAAGAAATGTTCCCAAATGGAGATCAAATACAAACGAAATGTTTCCAAAGGAACAAGATAAATGCTTCCACCATGGGTACTAATTCTCCTTGAATACACCATCTCCTATTTAAAATATAGTGCATAAAGGAATGAGTAGCGGAGGTTATGATGTCGTGATGGTGGTAGAGGTGGTGATGACTATTAAGTATCAAATATGGAGATGCTGCTGGAGTTTGTAATTTCCTCATCTGACACATTGTGCACAATGCCTGTGTGTATATTCATGTGTGTGTGTGAGTAGGTATGTATATATGTATATATATATATATATATATATATATATATATATATATATATATATGTGCCTGTGTGTGTATACAAGTGTATGTGCGTATATAAATGTAAGAATAACGTTTACGTACACACACATATATAAACATATATGTATACCCACATATATGCATATAAATATATATATATATATAATATATATATATATATATATATATATAAATACAAAGATATGTATGTGTGTGTGTATGTGAGAATGTGCGTGCTTTTTGTGACATGTTTTCTTTAGTTTAGCCAAATTAATTAGAAATTGTATTTTATAACAAAATTATCAAAACTTTAGTATCATCAATCAATAGAAGAAACGGTCCCAAGTGATTAATACTTTTTTAAAAATTCATTATTTATTTCTATAATTATTCATTCCATTATTTATTTATTTATTTATAATTTTTTTTCATCAGTTATTTATTTGTCTGTATATCGATATATTTATGCATTTATTATTTATTGATACATTTATGTGACTGTCTATTTATTTATTGCTTTATTTCTTTATAGCTATAAGTACTTGAAAACAGCATCGTTAATTATAAAGATACGGAATTCTCTTGACTATTTAAGCTCCACTGTTCTTTCTTTTTAATCCATCGTGCGTGCATATATGTATATATACATATGTAATCATGTATGTATGTATATATGTATGTATGTATGTATGTACGTATGTATGTACGTATGCATCTATATATGTATATTTATGCCTACATATACATATGTGTAAGTATTATGTATGCATGTGTATATGCATCTACATATGTATATTTATACCTATATATACATATATGTGGGGTATGCATGTATGTATGCATGTATGTATGCATGTATGAATGTGTATATATATATATATAAACATACGAACACACATCATACACACATTCACATATAGCATTGTGAATGAAGTCAACCGGACGACAGGCAGGCGGACGCCCAAAGAAACGATTGATGCATCGATAAGCAGGAGATAGGCAATGGGCCACCAGCGCCTTGTGGGCGAATTCCACCAGGTCTAGTGTAGGAGGGTTTCCAAGAAAGACGACACTATTTGAGGGATAACGCAGAATTGATGATTTGGGACACATACACACGCGTATCCACACAAACACACACATACACATACACATTCACACACACTTAGATGAGGTTGAAATACACACACACACATACATTTAAGTTTGATACGCTTCATGGTAATCATCGGTGGAAGATGATTTAGTCAAATAGTAAAGAGCAACGTTTGAAGCACGCCCCACAATTTACTGTGAGCTATAAGTAGCTATATGCGCAGGCGCAGCAGTATACTGTGAAGTTTGCTCTCCGGTCACATGGCTTTGGCTTCGGTCCCAGTGCGTCAGGCCTTGGGGAGGTGTCTTCTATCATAGTCTCAGGTCGACCAAGGCGTTGTGAGTGAATTTGGTAGACAGAAACTGAAACGAAAATGTCGTTTATACATACTTACACACACACACACACATGCACATGCACACACACAAACACATGCATATATGTGTGTGTACACACATGTACGCATACACACTCGTATATATATGTATATATTTATATTTATATATGTGTATGTATATATATATATATATATACACTCACACACATATATAAATATATATATATGTATATATATATATATATATATATTATATATATATATATATATATATGAATAAAAGATGTAGTTAACGCAGGTGTAAACAAGTATTTTTACTTTCGACATATGTTTCGAAAATTCCACTGATACTATTCAAAAGAATAAAAGGTATAAACAATGCAATCTTCTTTTCGGGAAAGTGAAAAAACCGAAACTCGTCAATACGACATTTTAGCAAAAAATGATGGATTCGTATAGCGATAGACAGAACGCTATTAATATTGTTTAAAAAAACGTTATATGATATAACGTCATAAGTAGCTAACAGAAAGAGTAGGGATATTAATAGTGAATGTTAAATATAAAGGAAATTAAAGTTTAAATTATATATAATGATAGAGACTACTTATATGCACTAAATGTATCTTTTTGCCAATGCTTACATCTGTATGCTCGCTCTATAACCGTGTTTAAACACCTTTACTTGTGAGATTTTTGCTGCCCTGGTAACTATTTATTTATTTTTCCGTGTTAATTGTTAACAAGGTAAAAATACACTCATCTATTTATAATACTTTAATCAGGTTTATTAATAACCTGCTAACTGAATAGTTACAGCATATGGAGTTATTGAATATTAACGCATCTCTTAAGGACATTCCTATTCCACCTAAGAATGTTTTCCTTAAACAACTTGTCAATAAGATTAATTCATTCATCAACCGAATAAGATGGCTTACCTTTTTCTTTGACAAAAATGACACTCAACAACACACTAATGATAAAACATCTGAGTTCAACAAGTTATTTAAATCTAAAAATAGTCCGCCGCCTAACCCAAGATTGAAGCAATTTGAAGATGATCTCTGGTCCATTGTGAGAAATGTAAAATTTCAACGATCACCACTAAGAAATAAACATCTGAGGTATCTTCGCAACATCACCAAAGAAATCAATTCTATGGATACTATGTTGGTTCAATCTGATAAGACTGGAAATCTGTACAAACTTTATAAAGACTATTATTTGGAATTACTTAAAAAAGAAATTCAGAAAAAGTATAAAATTGCTGATAAAAGAATACTTAAGAAAGCCAACATTGAGGCTATGAAAATCGTGGAGAAATATAACCTACAAATGAAGACAGAACTACTTGTTCCTAAGCAACCTCGGTTCATTTTGAAGGATCACAAACCAAATTTTTTTACTAACCCATCATTAAGGCTTATCTGCCCTTCTAGCTCTGACATCGGTATCCGTAGTAAAAATATACTAGATAAATATATTCCTAATTTAATCAAAACATTAAAACTTAGTTTATGGACTAATTCATTTGAAGTAGTTGACTGGTTTAGGTCTATTAACAGTAAGGTGAGTACAAAGTTTATCCAGTTTGATATTTCCAATTTTTATTCGTCTATTAATCCAATAGTACTTAATAAGGCACTTTGGCTTGCTCATAACAAAGCTGGTCTCACCCGAGAAGAAATTAATGTTGTGTTGGCAGCCAGAAGATCTATTATTAAATTTGATGATAAGTTGTGGGTCCGTTAAAGACACACCAGATAGTTTCGATATACCAATGGGAAATTCTGATTCAGCACAGATAGCTGATTTGGTCTGTATATATATTCTTTTTGAAATGGCTGAAGAGTTCCCTAAAATTTATGGAGGTCTATATCGTGATGATTGTTTACTTTACCTCCAAAATGTTTCCAACCAAAAGTTACAAAAAGTTAAGAATATTTTAGTTAATTTTTTCAGTAGAATGGGCTTAAAAATCGTTTTTGATGACGATCTGACGAAGGCCAGCTTTTTAGCTATTACGCTTAATTTACACAGTGACTCTTACTTCCCATATAATAAACCGTTGACCAATCTTAAGTACATTAGCAAATTTAGTAATCATCCTGGAGCAATTACTAAGAACTTAGTTAAGAATATATCATTTAGATTATCTAAATTATCTGCTAATGTTGATATTTTCAATAATAACGCTGAATTCTGTAACTCTGCCTTAATTAAAGCAGGTTATACAGAAAAAAATTTCTACATTGATTCTGCTCAGTCTAATTGTAAATTCAATAATGTAGATAAGATTTCTAGTCGTAAACGAATTATTGATAACAAACATAACTTACGCACCGATACAAAGCGAATGAAGGCAGATAACCCTTATTTAATCCCCTATTATCGATCTAAAAGTAAATATAACACCTTCAAAAGTAATTACGCTATGAATACTAGTAAAAATATTTGGTTAATAACACCTTACGGGAGACAAATTAAATCTAATCTCCCACTGCTGTTTCGTCAAGCTATTGCTAGGAATTTTCCAAACAATTCTAGATATTACTCTATAATTAATTCACATAAGGTTAGGATAGGTTTTTCAAACACAAAAAATCTCTTGCAAATTATATCTTCTCATAATAACAAACTGTTAAATATTAATACATTTACTAATACTAACATTAACTTAGCAAATACCATCCAACCCTCTAGAAATATTAATAACAAGGTTATTGTATCTGAAGTCAATTCCAATAGAATTAAATTTATGTCAAGTAACTCAAAGATTAAAAATTCTATATACCAGTGTATAATCAGTACTCGTAATAAAGTACGATTTTACATTGGAAGCACATCGTTAGAGTTATCTAAAAGAATTTCTATCCATTACTCAACATTTAGGCATAGAAATAAACGGAATAGTACCGGTCTCAGCAAACTGATTTGGGATTTAAAAGACCACAATGAACAATTTCATTTAGAATGGTTGATCCTCTCAATTTCGATACCATATGACAAAGGCAAGAAATTCTAAAAATACTCTCGTAAACACGGTTATAGAGCGAGCATACAGATATAAGCATTGGCAAAAACATTCGTTTTTTTCACTTTCCCGAAGAGAAGATTGCATTGTTTATACCATTTATTCTTTTGAATAGTATCAGTGGAATTTTCGAAACATGTGTCGAAAGTAAAAATACTTGTTTACACCTGCGTTAACTCCATTTTTTATTCATATTATTCAAAATATTCAACCTAAACACGAAGTTTCTACCTTTATAAACAAGGAGTTACAACACCTTTACTTGTGAGATTTCTGCTGCCCTGGTAACTATTTATTTATTTTTCCGTGTTAATTGTTAACAACGTAAAAATACACTCATCTATTATATATATATATATATATACACTCACACACATATATAATATATATATATATATATATATTATATATATATATATATGTATATATATATATACATATATATATATTTATATATGTGTGTGAGTGTATATATATATATATATAAATAGATGAGTGTATTTTTACGTTGTTAATAATTAACACGGAAAAATAATATATATATATATATATATATATATATATATATATATACATACTGGTGTTTGTTTTTTTACGTCCTCATAATTTAGCAGTTCGGCAAAAATATCCGATAGAATAAGTGCCAGGGATAAAAATAAGTGCCAGTGTCAAATTGTTCGACACAACACTTCTGGGCGGCGCTCTAGCTTGCCCGTAGTTCAGTGACAGAAGAAAGTAAAAGACATTAGAAAAGATATGCTTCTGTACGAAAAATTATTTTTAATGTTCAATTTGACATCTTTTGGGTGATGTGTGTAAGGTTTAAGCATATGGGACTCGTATGCCTATTTATTTTTCTTTACTGCCCTCAAGGGGCTACATACAGAAGGGACAAACAAGGACACTGGTACTTATTTAATCGATCCCGAAAGGATGAAAGGCAAAGTTGACCTCGGCGGAATTTGAACTCAGAACGTAGCGGCAGACGAAGTACCTATTTCTTTAGTACCCACAAGGAGATAAACACAGAGGAGACAAACAAGGACAGACAAACGGATAATGTCGATTACATCGACCCTAGTGCGTAACTGGTGCTTAATTTATCGACCCCGAAATGATGAAAGGTAAAGTCGACCACGGCGGAATTTGAACTCAAAACGTAAAGACGGTCGAAATACCCATTTCTTTACTACCCACAAAGGGCTAAACATAGAGGGGACAAACAAGTACAGACAAACGGATTAAGTCGATTACATCGACCCCAGTGCGTCACTGGTACTTAATTTATCGACCTCGAAAGGATGAAAGGTAAAGTCGACCTCGGCGGAATTTGAACTCAGAACGCAGCGGCAGACGAAATACCACTAAGCATTTCGCCCGGCGTGCAAACGTTTCTGCCAGCTCGCTGCCTTGGGACTCGTATGCCAGTTTGATGTCATCACTGCTTTGGTTTGATCTGATCTGTTTCGATTCGTTTCTGTTTTGCGACGATTAAATCCCGGTTTCATGTACGTACGTATAAATGCAGCAACATCATTAGATGTAGCCTTTCACTCACTGATTATTACCTAGAAAGGGTGGAAACATAAACATATGTCTGGATAATGTATATTTATTTCAGTATTTCGTGATTTGTCTTCCTATGTTTTACATTGAACGTGTTCTAAAGTTTATATCCTCATAAATACAACATGAAAATATATTGTGATTTTGTGTATATACATATACACACACTCATGCACACACATACACACATTTACACGTAGACATATATATGGTTTGATAGGAGTCTCTGTCTCTGTCTCTCTCTCTGTATATATATATATATTATATATATGATATTTGTGTACACGCATACATATGCATATACATATAAACACACACATACTCACACGGATACATTCATACACACGCACACACTCATGCACATACACTATATATATGTGCGTGTGTACACGAATATAAACATAGATATGTACATATATATATACGTGTGTGTGTGCATTTCTATGAATGTATGCGTGTTCATAAATATCATATATATATATAGACTCATATCAAACCATGTATATGTATGTGTGTAAATGTGTGTATGTGTGTTCATGAATGTGTGTACCACCATAGTCATCACTACTAGCATCACGACTACCATCTAAATTGGAATTCTGTGTGTGTCATTTGAATTTACAGAAGAGAGGAATATATACTCAGTAGAGAAGTAGAAAATACTCTTTTGTTACTCATGTGCATGCATACATACATACATACATACATACATACATACATACATACATACATACATACATACATACATACCTACATACATACATACGTACGTACGTACGTACATACATACATACATACATACATACATACATACATACATACATACATACATACATACATACATACAAGAGAAAGAGCAACAAAGACACTACCAAACCTCATCGTTGTATTACAAAATGTCGGTTATGCTATAGAAGTGTGGTAGATATCACCCACATCATCAGCAACTGGTCCAGGATATCTATGAGATACTATTTACTCTTGAGGCATGATATAGTTGCAAAAACCATTTACAATACTATCCGCAGGAAGATTAGCTCTGACGTATACATCAAAGGCATGTGAGAACCAATATGTATTGACACCTTTAAAAACCAAGAACACTGGCGTAACACTCCAATAAAATCAATAATTCAGTGCAAACATAACAGATCTAATTTTGTTTTGTGAGACAGGCAACAAATTTCATGCAGTGTTGTAAACGTCAATGGCTCGGTAGCTGTGAATCTATCATCAAAAGTATAGGGAAAAAAGAAAATATTTATTGTGAATTAATGCAAAACTTACAGCATTTGTACCCTGAATATAAATTCAAATTTGTACTTATCGTAAGTGCATTAGGATATGTACCTCCAAATTTACACAAGACTGAGAAATACTAAGCTTTTGTGTAAATACTAGGTTTTTCGAAGAAAGAACATAAGATACAGTGAATATTTGTGAGACTTTCCAAGGATTCCCCATCTGTGATTTTTAAGATGAATCGATGCACTCACTTGCTCAACTAACACTCCACCTAAACCGCATACTTACAAATATTAGGAACTCTCCTGACTGATAAAGTTTTGTCACTTTGTTAGTGAGTGTTTTGAACTCTTTTAACAAGAACTTAAATAAAACTCAAAGGACAAACATAATTGAATAAATACATAAGGATATACAGGGAGCAGACAAAATAAATAAAACACGATTTCTATTTAACTACTTTTTCTATAAGCAATATCACCAATTCAAAGTGTCCTGGTTTGTATATATATGTTCATATGCATTACGTATGTCTTGTGTTTCATAATATAATCCTCATTTTTTTTCTGTATGTATATTTAGATAAGTTAAAACTCATGACCTATTGAATTTCCAAAGCTCAGACCACTAGAGCTTCAGTTACTAAACTTCTTTAATATTTCGAACGAGATAGTCTCTAAAATCATG
Source organism: Octopus sinensis (assembly GCF_006345805.1). Taxonomy (NCBI): domain Eukaryota; kingdom Metazoa; phylum Mollusca; class Cephalopoda; order Octopoda; family Octopodidae; genus Octopus; species Octopus sinensis. The sequence continues at coordinate 88,712,261 of NC_043006.1, read as the reverse complement.
TTTGCATTTCAAAACCAAGGTAAATCCAGCTCAGGAAGAATAATTCTGGACGGAAGGCAAATCTTATCAAACTATCGTGGTAGATGTGACAGCAGAGCTAAATACCCGCCTTTGCTAATCCTGTTTCAACTAAAACCGTGCGAGCTCCACAAAGCTGGACGATTAGGGAAGACTGTAATTGTTTAAAATTTCCTGTCTCCCATCAACAATGACAAATGGGAGATAAAGGTGTGTAGACTATCAGAAGTGATCAATAGTTCAAAGGAACAATGTCATTTTCTCTGCTGAATCAACATTTACCCCCTTTTCCCGCTTCTGGGTAAGTTTATCTTTGAAGACTGCCCAGAGAAGCCTTCAGCCTTGAAACATGGAGGTATCTCTGTGATGATTTGGGCACCCATATCACAGAATTCTCTTGGATTTCTAGTTGTTCTACATGACAGAGTTAAATCCAAGATTTACCTTAGTATTTTGGTTGATCATGTCCATCCTACTGTACAGACATTGTTCCTTGCTGGTAGTGCAATTTTCCATAACTTTAAGGTGCCAATTCTGGTACGAAGAGCATAAAAGTAAAGTAGACAATTTGGATTGAGCTTCTCACAATCACCGGATGGCAATATATTTATGATGTATTTTGGAGCAGCGAGTGCAGTGATCTCAGAGAACTCCTTTCGACATCAGCATGGGAACCATTGATTTGGCCGAAGAGGGGACATTTTCTGATTTGATGTCTTAAAGCGAAGAAGAAATTACCTGTGATTGAATAGTTATTTGTATCACGACAACGGTTTTTTCAGACATATAATCCCACAACAGACAGAAAGAAACATTTATTCTTTAATGATTAAATTTTTATCACTATTGAAAAACCGCTTGTTTTAAATTTCCTTGATGTTATTTGAAACCTTTCAAATGGTATCTTCTGTATATAACTCTTTGAATCTAGTCCATAAGTTTTCCAAATACCTCGATCTATATTAATAATCTTATTAAACCATTCCGCTTAGATTACCTAATAGAGCTGCTAACGAACATTTTTTAAAGATATTGCTCACTATTATAGGCTCTAGTGTTAACTGATATGAAAAATTCCGATATGTTTCTAAAGGTGGTTCAAATCGGAAAAGAAATGTACGTTCTCTTATCAGTTTAGATGTTTCTACCTCTGTCACCAAAATCTTCTCTACCTTAAGGAAAAATCCCCCTACCTCATTAGCAATACTACTGTAGCTTTAATAAAATACTGTTCAACTATTTTATTCTGTTGCTCCTAATATTGCGTATAACATTATTTATTCTAACTTGGCTAAGATTTACTGAACTATTAATTGTGCCACACCTAACCGAACTTGTAATACATCAGTTCAATGTTTAATTAATCAACTAAAAACACAGTTTTTAGTTGCAGCGTTATTAAATTTACATGGGTGTCACTTCTTTCTTGTCTACCGGATTTTAACCGCATGAATATTCTTTTAGAAATAATTGGACTTGGTTTATTAAGGAAATTGAAAGAAGGTGGGATTCCTTTCAATATAAGATGAAATCTAGTTAAACATGCCTCTCTAACACTAGTGATTGAAAGGCAAGCAATCTACGTATCGCAGAACCCCAAATAATACTCTTCTTCTAAAGACCCTTTATTGAGTAAACATTATCCATAAAATGTTTAAGACTGTTTAATTCAAATATGTGGGAAAAAAACCCAAAATAAAAAGAAACAAAGGTGTCCTTCAATAAATAATGTATAATATCGTTATTTACGAATTACAATGATGATCACAATGGTGATGATGATGTTAATAATAATAATAATATAATAATAATAATAATAATAATAATAATAATAATAATAATAATAATACAGCAAATATTCTGCTCAATGCCACAGATTTGCTTGTCAGTTGTTTGACTTTAACCAGTTGAGCATGTCTCTTAGTGGCTGACGATATGTGCATCACTGATCACGAGCAGAAGTAGTGGGGGAGCATCATAGCTATGTGTTGAGAGGGATTCTTTGGGGTTTGAATAATTCACCTCTGGAAACATGGGTGGTTCTTTCAACATCCTCAAACAACCCTTATTCAGGGACCGTTTGAGCGGGATGGGCTACTCGACCACAAGAAAATTCTAACTGGGCCCCACCTGCAAGGTCATGCGCTGTTTATCTTTTTATGAGATCACCATGTCGCGCACACATGGTTGTGATGCATGTGCCTGGTGTATCCTTATCAGACGGGTAGTCATGATGGGTATATTGGGCTTCGTATATTTTACCCCAGTGTCACTTTGATGGCATGCACTGCTCTCTCACTCAATAATAATAATACCTGTTCGAACTGACAAAGAAATAAAAAACACCTGTTTACTGATAGACATTGCAGTCTCTTCAAACCAAAATATTGCCTCAAAAGAAGTGGGAAAATTCTCAAAGTACAAATTGAAGTATTCATGGTGTGGGGCATGCAGATGAGAACAACACCAGTAATAATGGAGGCACTGGGCGTGATAAAAACAAACAAAGAAACATATGAACAGCAACGTAGAAGCTATACCGTCAACACTACACACTGCTCAATACACAGTCCTACTACGAACAGCCCACATCCTACGCAAAACGCTATCAATTCAAAAATACAACACAAACAAATCTATTCGCAAACACAAGGCACACTATATACAGCAAACATCCCCAAAAATAAACAACTACCACAACATGTACTCTACAGGCGCGATACTCAAAACAACACGAATCGCATAACACACACAATACAACTCAAAACACAACCAATAATTCAACAAAAGACTGCAACCAGACGGGATAACAAAACAAACCGACGCAATACAATACCGGGAAGAGTTAGCACTCACCTCCAACTATCTGAAACGAACAGACAATGGTGCACACATCCCAGCAACACGAATATGTAGAAAAGGATGCAGTAGAAATTTGCCTGAAACTAACAAACATTGAATAATAATAATAATAATAATAATAATAATAATAATAATAATAATAATAATAATAATAATGATGATGATGATGATGATGATGATAAGAAGAAGAAGAAGAACAACAACAGCAACAATGTGGCTCTCATGGCTTCTCAACTTAACTGATTGGAAGTGTTATCATGTACATTGTTTTGTTTTGGTATAAAAGATGGGCTACAGCAAATATTCTGCTCAATACCACAGATTTGCTTGTCAGTTGTTTGACCTTAACCAGTTGAGCATGTCCCTTAGTGGCTGACGATATGTGCATCTCTGATCACGAGCAGAAGTAGTGGGGGAGCATCATAGCCATGTGTTGAGAGGGATTCTTTGGGGTTTGAATAATTCACCTCTGGAAACATGGGTGGTTCTTTCAACATCCTTAAACAACCCTTATTCAGGGACCTTTTGAGCGGGATGGGCTACTCAACCTGAAGAAAATTCTAACTGGGCCCCACCTGCAAGGTCATGTGCTGTTTATCTTGATATGAGATTACCATGTCGCGCACATATGGTTGTGATGCATGTGCCTGGTGTACCCTTATCAGACGGGTAGTCATGATGGGTATATTGGGCTTCGTATATTTTACCCCAGTGTCACTTTGATGGCATGCACTGCTCTCTCACTCAATAATAATAATAATAATAATAATAATAATAATAATAATAATAATAATAATAATGATGATGATGATGATGATAAGAAGAAGAAGAAGAAGAACAGCAACAATGTGGCTCTCATGGCTTCTCAACTTAACTGATTCGAAGTGTTATCATGTACATTGTTTTGTTTTGGTATAAAAGATGGGTTACAGCAAATATTCTGCTCAATACCACAGATTTGCTTGTCAGTTGTTTGACCTTAACCAGTTGAGCATGTCCCTTAGTGGCTGACGATATGTGCATCACTGATCACGAGCAGAAGTAGTGGGGGAGCATCATAACCGTGTGTTGAGAGGAACTCTTAGAGGTTTAGATAATTCACATTTGGAAACATGGGTGGTTCTTTCAACATCCTCAAACAATCCTTATTCAGGGACCTTTTGAACGAGATGGGCTACTCGACCAGAAGAAAATTCTAACTGGGCCCCACCTGCAAGGTCATGCGCTCTTTATCTTGATATGAGATCACCATGTCGCGCACATCTGGTTGTGATGCATGTGCCTGGTGTACCCTTATCAGACGGGTAGTCATGATGGGTATACTGAGCTTCGTATATTTTACCCCAGTGTCACTTTGATGGCATGCACTGCTCTCTCACTCAATAATAATAATAATAATAATAATAATAATAATAATAATAATAATAATAATAATAATAATAATAATAAAAATAACAACAACAGCAGCAATAATAATAATATCTTTTTTACTCAAGGCACAATGAGTGAAATTTCGGGGAGGGAGATAGTCGATTTCATCGACCGCAGTGTTTCACTGGTACTTAATTTATCGACTCCGAGAGGATGAAAGACATAGTCGACCTCGGCGGAATTTGAACGTTGTAGTAGACGAAATATCTATTTCTTTACTACCTACAAGGGGCTAAACACAGAGAGGACAAACAAGGAGAGACAAACGGATTAAGTCGATTATATCGACGCCAGTGCGTAACTGGTACTTATTTAATAGATCCCGAAAGGATGAAAGGCAAAGTCGACCTCGGCGGAATTTGAACTCAGAACGTAACAGCAGACGAAATACGGCTACGCATTTCGCCCGGCGTGCTAACGTTTCTGCCAGCTCGTGACCTTTATAATAATAATAGTGATGATAATAAATATTAATTCTACTCTAGGCACAAGGCCTTGGAAATTTTGGAGGAAGGGCTAGTCGATTATATCGACCCCAATGTGTAACTGGTAGTTATTTCATCGACCTAGAAAAGATGAAAGGCCAAGTCGACCTTGGCGGAATTTGAACTCAGAATGTAGCGGTAGATGAAATACCACTAAGTATTTCGCCCAGCGTCCTAACAATTCTGCCAGCTCACCGCCTTCATGATGACATTAATTTTAATAATAATAATTGTTTCAAATTTTGTCCCAAAGGCTGCAATCTTAGGGGAGGGGATAAATCTATTACATCGACGCCAGTGTTCAACTGGTACTTATTTTATCGACCTCGCAAGGATAAAAGGCAAAATCGATCTTGTGAATACCTCAGGTTACAGGTACTAAGGCCACCTAATAATAATAATAATAATAATAATAATAATAATAATAATAATAATAACAATAATAATAATAATTATAATAATAATAATAATAAGGAAGCTGACAAATACAAACAAGAAATCATACCACCTAACAAATATGAAGAAAAAGAAGAAGAAGAAGAAGAAGAAGAAGAAGAAGAAAAAGAAGAAGAAGAAGAAGAAGAAGAAGAAGAAGAAGAAGAAGATGAAGAAACAACAAAAGCTATAAAACAAATGAAATCCAAATTAAAATAGAACAGCAACGAACCATGATAAAACGATGTCAAGAAAAGCCCCTTCATGGCAAATACTGGACTAAACTAAATGCAAAAGAAATAGACAAAGAAAAATCCCAACAATGGTTGAAAAGCTCAGGACTCAAAGCAGAGAAGAAGAATTTTTAATTTCAGCACAAGACCAAAGCCTCCCCACCAGAAATTACCAAAAACATGTAATGAAAAGAAATATAACAAGTAACTGCAGAATATGTGGAGATGGACAAGAAACAATAAATCATATTATCTCTAGCTGCCCAGTCCTGGCTAAGAAGGAATATATTCACAGACACGACAGAGTTGGGACCTATATACACTGGAAACTATGCCAACATTATGGAATAACAACAGAAAAAAGATGGTATAGGCACACACCAGAAAATGTCACAGAAAACGAGAAAGCAACCATACTCTGGGATATGCCGATACACACAGATAGAGAAATTAAGGCCAACAGACCAGATATAGTTGTCAGAGATCATGAAGAAAAAAATGTTTTTTAATTGATGTATCAATGCCAGCGGATGACAACGTGTCTCTAAAAGAAATGGAGAAACTTTCAAAATACAAAGACCTGGAAATAGAGGTAACCAGAATGTGGAATCTAAAAACAGAAACAATTCCTATCATAATAGGTGCATTAGGCATGATAAAAAAATATTCAGACAAATACATAACAAAAACACCAGGACTTACAAACACATATAACATACAGAAAATTGCACTACTAGGCACTGCACACATCCTACGCAGAACACTTTCCATACAATAACCATCAGAGCATCACAACAAATCACAGCACATACCCAAGGCACACAGAGCTGCGCTCGGTAGTGAAGTGAAAGCACGATATAAAAATATACTACTGAATAATAATAATAATAATAATAATAATAATAATAATAATAATAATGATAATAATAATAATAATAATAATAATATGTTTTAAAAAAATTATTTATTAGAAATTCACTAGTACAACACCAAAAAAAACCCCAAATATATGGCACACTAGGCATAACAAGAACGTGAACTTCCAACCTGTTGTCTCTTGAGGTCTCTGGGTGAGACTTAGAGCCAACTTGTGCAAATACAAAGGAAAAGTCAAACATAATGATAACAATAACAGTAACAATAACAATAACAGTAACAGTAATGGTATTAGTAATAATAATAATAATAATAATAATAATAATAATAATAATAATAATAATAATAAAAATAATAATAATAATAATAATAGTAATAGTAATAAAAAAAAAATAATAATAATAATAATAATAATAATAATAATTATTATTATTATTATTATAATAGGAATATATTCACAGACATGACAGAGTTGGAACATACATACATTGGAAGGTATGCCAACATTATGGAATAACAACAGAAAAAAGATGGTATAGGCACACACCAGAAAAGGTCACAGAAAACGAGAAAGCAACCATACTCTGGGATATGCCGATACACACAGATAGAGAAATTAAGGCCAACAGACCAGATATAGTTGTCAGAGATCATGAAGAAAAAAATGCTTTCTAATTGATGTATCAATACCAGCAGATGACAACGTGTCTCTAAAAGAAATGGAGAAACTCTCAAAATACAAAGACCTGGAAATAGAGGTAACTAGAAAGTGAAATCTATAACACATATAACATACAGAAAATTGCACTACTAGGCACTGCACACATCCTACGCAGAACACTTTCCATACAATAACCATCAGAGCATCACAACAAATCACAGCACATACCCAAGGCACACAGAGCTGCGCTCGGTAGTGAAGTGAAAGCATGCAATAAAAATAAAACTACTGAATAATAATAATAATTAAAGAACGGCAGTAGCCCAACATGTCGTGTATGCCGACAACAAAATGAAACCATTGACCATGTTGTCTCCAAATGCAGTTTTCTAGCGCCTACAGAGTACCTCAATAGGCATGATAGAGCTGCACAATATATTCACTGGGTAATTTGCAAAAACCTGGATTTGCCCCATGAAAAAAACTGGTGGGAACACAATCCACCCCCAGTGCTTGAAAATGACCACATCTCACTCCTCTGGAACTTCACCATTCAAACTGACAGGAAGATAGATGCAAATAGGCCAGACATCATATTGAAAGACTTCAGACAAAGAACATGCCTCCTCATTGATATGACTGTCCCAATCGATATAAACGTATCTGTCAAGACCTACCAAAAACTGAGCAAATATAAAGATCTTGAAATAGAAATTAGCAAAATGTGGAAGCTGAAGACTAAAACAATATCTGTTGTCATAGGTGCCCTGGGAATGATAGCGAAAGGGACTGATCGCTACCTAACTCAGATACCAGGAAACCCCAAAATGGCAGAAATTCAAAAGATAGTGCTCATGGGAACTGCTCATATCCTACGCAAAATACTCTCTATGTAATCCCAAGGTTTAAAACAAACTTTTTTTTATTTTTATTTTTATTTCCTTTTTAATTTTATTTTTATGTATTAGACATTCACTAGTACAGCACCAAAAAAAAAAACAACAAAAACCCCCAAATATATGGCACAGAACTTCCAACCTGTTGTCTCTTGAGGTCTCTGAGTGAGACTTGGAGCCAACTTGTACAGACATAAAGCAAAAGTCAAACATAGAATAATAATAATAATAATAATAATAATAATAATAATAATAATAATAATAATAATAATAATAATAATATAATAATAATAATAATAATAATAATAATAATAATAATAATAATAATGATATCTCTGTCTGATGTCATTCAGAACCCAGAGCAAATACCTGCTTGGCTGACTGAAGGAACCACCTACCTATTACCTAAAACCGAAGACACAAAAAACCCAAAGAATTACCGGCCAATAACATGTCTCAACACCACCTACAAAATCCTCACATCCATAATGATGGAGAGAATGTACGCTTTCCTTGAACAAAACTCTATCCTTCCACAAGCTCAAAAAGGTTGTAAAAGAAACTCTTATGGGTGCAAAGACCAATTGCTCATAAACAGAATGATTGTAGAGAATTGCCGGAGCAAAAACAAAAACCTGAGTATGGCATGGATAGACTACAGGAAAGCGTATGACGGTGTCCCACATAAATGGATACTCAAGGCCCTTGAGATATACAAGATATCTCCTGTCGTCTCAAAATTCTTAGAGAATAGCATGACCATGTGGAACACACGTCTCTTTCTAAGCCATAGTAATGGGATGAGCCAGTCCAACAGCATCAGCATCAAACGAGGCATCTTTCAAGGTGACTCCCTCTCTCCATTACTTTTTTGCATGGCACTGATCCCACTCTCAAACGAATTGGATAGTACCAGATATGGGTACAAAGTTTTTAGTAAGTCAATAAACCACCTTTTCTATATGGACGACCTAAAGCTGTTTGCCAGGAATGACCAAGAGCTAGAAGGGCTGCTAACAACTGTTAAAGAGTTTAGCAATGATATCGGAATGGATTTTGGCCTTGATAAGTGTGCTAAAGCAACTTTTGTAAGAGGCAAGCTCAGGTAAACAGCTTCTGTTAAATTAGATATTGACACTACCATCAAGGAACGTGACCCACAAGAAAGTTACAAATACCTAGGAATCAACGAAGGAAAAAATAAGAAAGGAATACTATAGGAGAATAAGGCTTGTACTGAAGACTGAACTCAACTCCAAAAATTGCATTGAGGCCATTAACACCCTGGCACTTCCAGAGTCCAGTACAGTTTTAACATCATTAACTGGAACCTTACGGAACTCCAACGCTTGGACTGGAAGACAAGAAAATTACTGACTTCCAAGAGTATGCACCACCCTAAGGCAGATGTAGACCGCCTGTACCTACCTAGAAGCAGCGGGGGGAGGGAATGATGCAATTAGAGCTGTGCTATAAGTCCTCTACTGTAGGAATGAACAGGTACCTATCTAGTACAAAGGACTGGATGCTGCGACTTGTGTGCGAACACGAAAGCAGCAAAAAGCTGCATTCTATTGTCAAGGAAGCTTATAAGTTCGAAAGGGAACTAGACATTAACCTTGAATCAGATGAAGAGCCGGAAACCACTGCTACCAAGCAAGCAAAGCGAATCAAGCAGACTGCAAAAAAGAACGGGCAGAATCAAATTGAGAGGCGGTGGAGCCAGAAGCCCCTGCATGGACAATATATTCTCCGAAGCCAAAATGCTGATGTAGACCAAGCAACAATCCATCTGTGGCTGAAGAGTTCTGGATTGAAAGCAGAGACGGAAGGCTTCATACTGGCAGCACAAGATCAAAGCTTGTTTACCAGAAATTACCAGGCTAACGTTCTCCGAAACGGTACTGACCCTAAATGCAGATTCTGCGACACATTTGACGAAACAATAGACCATCTCGTTTCGGGATGTCCTGTGCTGACACCAAACGAATACAAAAATCGCCACGATAGGGTAGGACAGTATATACATTGGAAGATATGTAAACACTACAAATTCGGCACTCCTGCTAACTGGTATGAACACCATCCTCAGCCAGTTGTTGAAGGTAAAAATGTCACCATCCTCTGGGATTTTCCAGTCAACACTGACAGAACGATCAAGGCTAATCGACCAGACATAATTGTTAAAGACAGGGAAGAAAATACCTGCAGACTAATAGAGGTAAGCGTCCCCACTGATAAAAATGTATCTGTAAAGGAATTTGACAAACTTAGTAAATATAAGGACCTGGAAATCGAAATACAAATGATGTGGAATCTTAAAACAAAAACTGTTCCTGTTATTGTAGGTGCCCTAGGTATGATAAAAAAGGAATGTCAGAAACACCTAGACAATATCCCTGGAGAACCATGTCTCAAGGAAATCCAAAAGATTGTGCTAATAAGTACTGCCCACATCCTTAGAAAAACCCTATCAATGTAAATGTTTGTGTTTGTATTACATGGAGATATTTCTCTACTTTCCCTCCCGAAGCTTTCAGCTATATTTCAACAACTCTTAACCTTCACTTGCCCTAGGGCGCTGGGTGTTCCCCGGCAAGTGATTGCATCAAACATGCAGATTAAAAGTAAATAATAATAATAATAATAATAATAATAATATAATATAATAATAATATAATATAATATAATAATAATAATAATAATAATAATAATAATAATAATAATAATATAATAATAATATAATAATAATAATAATAATAATAATAATAATAATAATAATAATAATATAATAATAATATAATAATAATAATAATAATAATAATAATAATAATAATAATAATAATGATAATAATAATAATAATAATGATAATAATAATAGTAATAGTAATAGTAATAATAATAATAATAATAATAATAATAATAATAATAATAATAATAATAATAATAATATATAATAATAATATAATAATATAATAATATATAATAATAATAAATAATAATAATAATATAATAATAATATTAATAATAATAATAATAATAATAATAATAATAATAATAATAATGATAATAATAATAGTAATAGTAATAGTAATAGTAATAGTAATAATAATAATAATAATAATATAATAATAATATAATAATAATAATAATAATAATAATAATAATAATAATAATATAATAATAATATAATAATAATAATAATAATAATAATAATAATAATAATAATAATAATAATAATAGTAATAGTAATAGTAATAGTAATAGTAATAATATAATAATAATATAATAATAATAATAATAATAATAATAATAATAATAATAATAATAACAATAATAATAATAATAATAATAAAATGCCCTGATGCAGTACCAGGCAGTGGCTCTCATGGCTTCTGATCTTAACTGATTGGAAGTGTTATCATGTACATTGTTTTGTCTTGGTATAAAAGATGGGCTACAGCAAATATTCTGCTCAATGCCACAGATTTGCTTGTCAGTTGTTTGACCTTAACCAGTTGAGCATGTCCCTTAGTGGCTGACGATATGTGCATCTCTGATCACGAGTAGAAGTAGTGGGGGAGCATCATAGCCATGTGTTGAGGAGGATTCTTTGGGGTTTGAATAATTCACCTTTGGAAACATGGGTGTTTCGTTCAACGTCCTTAAACAACCCTTATTCAGGGACCTTTTGAGCGGGATGGGTTACTCGATCTGAAGAAAATTCTAACTGGGCTCCACCTGCAAGGTCATGTGCTGTTTATCTTGATATGAGATCACCATGTCGCGCACATATGGTTGTGATGCATGTGCCTGGTGTACCCTTATCAGACGGGTAGTCATGATGGGTATACTGGGCTTCGTATATTTTACCCCAGTGTCACTTTGATGGCATGCTCTGCTCGCTCACTCAATAATAATAATAATAATAATAATAATAATAATAATAATAATAATAATAATAATAATAGTAATAATAATATGTCTGTCAGGAGGAATTGCAGAACTGTATAGATTTCTTGATGAGAACGAGATATTACCGTCAGAATAAAACGGCTGCAGAAGGAGATGCAGATGTACCAAAGTTCCACTACAGTAATTCCTCGACTATCGCGGGTGTTACATTCCAAAATCCACCGTGATAGGTGAAAATCTGTGAAGAAGATACAGTACTGTACTGTCTACTTTTTTGTTATTTTTATAATTTGTATATATTTATCTTATTATACATGTAAAACAACACCACAGAGGAATCGACGTAAGCTTAAATAATAAACCGCAATAGGTGAACCGCGATATGGCGATGGATTACTGCATTGTTAGACAAACTGGTAATGCAAGATTCTAAAGACAGGTGAACGAATCTGGGAATGGCCTGTATTGACTTTCGCAAAGCTTATGATATGATTCCGCATTCGTAGATCATCGAGTGCTTAGACCTCTTTGGAATTGCAAGGAATGTTTCTTGAAGGGAAGTATGGTGGGAGGAAAAACTGAACTGACATCTTACAGAAAAAGCTTGGGCACCCCAGATATCCGAAGAGGGTTTTTCCAGGGTGATAGCCTATCTCCGTTGCTTTTTGTTCTCTGCATGATACCCCTGGCCTTGGTACTTAGGAAAATGAACCTGGGGTACCAACTAAACGAAAAATCCCAAACAATCAACCATCTCCTCTTCATGGATGATTTGAAACTGTATGGTAAAGATGAGACACAAGTGAGTTCCTTGGTGTACACGGTTCACTGTTTTAGTAATGATGTTAGAATGGAATTTGGACTCAAGAAGTGCAGAATAATCTACCTAAAATGAGGCAAGGTACAGTCCCTAGCAGGGATAGAATTATCGAATAGAGATTTGATTAAGCAAATTGAAACAGAAGGATACAGATACCTTATTGTATTAGAATTCAATGGAAAAAAGAAATGAAAGAGCAACAGAGGATGGAGTACTTCCGAATACTGAGGTTGGTGTTGCGCTCAAAATGGACTGAATGGAATAAAATCCAAGCAGTTAATATGTGGGCGATAGCATCACTTCGGTATGGAGTGGGAATTATAAAATGGCAAAAGAGAGATATTAAGAAAATGGTTACCGAGGTCACAAAGATGTTGACTGTACACGGAGCCTTCCACCCTAAGAGTAACAACGATAGGCTGTACTTATCCAGAAGAAAGGGTGGGAGAGGTGTGATCAGTTGCCAGGACTGTATCGAAGCAGAGAAAAACAACTTAGGGTGGTATATAGAAATGCCGTGGAGTCAATGTTTGAAACGCACGAGAAGGCCAGCGTCATCAACACTGATAATTGTGTAACTAAAGAAAAATTTAAACAAAAAATTAACAATAAAGGGAAAAAAGCATGGAAAGAAAAGAAAATGTACGGTTAGTTTGCAAGAAATGTGAACGTCAAGACAGATACAGAAGACCGGTTGCTATGGTTGAGGATGGATGACCTGAAGATAGCGACAGAAGCACTCACATGCGCAGCTCAGGAGCAAGCATTAAGGACCAATTATACGAAGTGTAGAATAAACAACACTACCGATAGCGACAAATGCAGAATGCGTGGTGAGATTGGTTAAACGATATGGCACATCGTTAGCAAATTCCCGAAATTGGCACAACGTGGATACAAAAGACGCCATGACAATGTGGCAGGAATGATCCATTGGGAGCTCTGTGGAAATCACAGCCTACAAAGAGCAAAGACATGGTATGAACAAACTCCATAAGGAGTCACCGAAAATGAGAATTGCAAAATCCTGTGGGATGCAACGATCCAGTGCGATCACCTTACCAGACATTGGAAACTGGACATTGTTATGGTGAATAAAAAAGAAGGAACAAGTCTGATAATTGGCATAGCATGTCCCGCTGACAACAAGATCAATGTGAAAGAAGAAAAACTGAGCGACTATGACGATTTGAAGTGGGAAATACGAATGTTGTGGACAATGAAGAGAATAGACGTGATACCAATAATAATTGGTGCACTTTGAAATATCAGCACTCAACTACCAACATAGCTGAAAAATATTGGTGCAAGTGTGAAGGTAGAACACCTATAAAAATCAGCATTGCTTTGAACTGCAAGAATTTTTCGCAGGGTTCTTGAAGCATGACCAGTTAACAAGTGTCTCTTTAATTTGCTGGCTGTGGACAGCTGACACTTTCCATCATACCTAGCAAAATAAGCTGTGGGTTTTCATATAATGATAATAACAATGACACAATAATCATGAGACTGAAATAATTGATCACTTAATCTTTAGACGGAAAGTTTGAGAGCCGGTGAAGTCTAAATTAAGACATGACATAGGCGGCCAACATCTACACGGTTAATATGTCGGCATTATAAAATCAGGCTTGTTGACAAGTGATACAAACGTCACTCTGACTTTACTGTATACAGAGATAGAACCATGCAAGCTAATAAACTTGATATTGTTGTAAAAGACCAAAATAATAATGTCAGTTTATTATCGATATCAGAATCCCTTGTGATCATAATATTTCGGTAAAAGAATTTGACAAATCCAGAAAATATAAAGATTTGTACATTGAAAACAGAAGTGGCATCTCAAGCAGTTACAATGCCAGTGATTGTAGGAGAACTAGACGCGATCAAAAAAGGAACTGAAAACATTATTTGAGGGCGATCTGTGGCTTACCATCCTTGCAAGAAGTGAAAAGATTGTTTTGACAATTACCATCCATCTAAATGATATTTTTCTACGTAACTTTTCTTTTTGATTTTGTAAATGCATGTGTGTTTATTTTAATGGCCTATCAATGTATACAGTGAGATTCTGTATCGAAGAGACACTCGGCAAGAAATAGAAAGAAAATTGAAAGAAGTTTAAGATTTATAATAATAATAATAATAATAATAATAATAATAATAATAATAATAATAATAATAATAATGATAATAATAATATTCCTTTCTACTTTCAGAGAGAAAGGAACAACCGATTACATCAATCCCACTGTAAAACTGGTACAAGATAGTACAAGACAATACATCGTGAGTTTACATAAACTGAAGAATGTAAACAGTAAAAAAAGCAATTACAATATACATTTTAAGAACGAAATTTTCCACAAAAACTGAAGGCTTCGTAGGGCTGCTCGTGGAGACTGCACAAAACCACGGTCGTCGCGTCCACTAGTGCCAATGCCCCTCCACTTCTTCCTCCGTTAATCTACATGCGCATGCTTAGAGTACGCTCGTTCAGTCGGACCATTCTGATTGCATTCACCCACCTTTCAATAAAATTTATGGAAGGCAACACTTTTCTCTCCACTCTCAGTTTCCTTTTCAAGTGAAGCTTGAAAAAAGTTGACGAACGCTTGACCAGAGAGGAAAAGTTTGGCGAAAGACGAATGTCTTCAAACCTTTAAATCTTGCCCACCATGCAACCACTTTCGCTAACGCCACCAGATAAATAAACAATGCATAAACTTTCCAGCCGAAGGAAGATAATGGAACTATCTTCAGAATGGATTCAGCCGATAGCTGGATCCGTGCTACATGCGACAGCAGGTGTCCGACATAAACCCACAAGTCAGAAATGCTCGGACATTGTACGAGAGCGTGCAGAACCATTTCGTCGCTCTCACGCATCTCGGGCAATCCCAGCTGACGGCATTTTCATGCCTGTAGAGTTTATCCTGAATCAGCAATGCTCTATGTTAGGACTGCCAGCCCGGAGATTTTTGGAAGTTATCTATGGGTCCCGGTCCAAGAGTCTTTCGGATCAGACCAGCCAGTTGATTTTCGTCGACGCCCAGATTTTTCCCGAGAGCTTCGTGGCACTTGCCCACCACCAACACTCTATGGAACTTCCACCAATCGCTTTGCCCGATTTACTGAGGACTGTGAGCACCTGACGATGTTCTATGTATCAGGCAAGCTGATTCAGGATGACCTTTAGAAGACTAATTAGAGTTTAACAAATGGCAACCGCTCCTGCTTACCGTGAAGGAAGCGCCGGAGATGTCGTTCCAATTTTGTTTAGAAATAAGAACGTTAGCTGTTTTCATTGTATTACTTGCTTGCGTTGCTGATTGCGGTGTTAGTGGTGATAGTGGTGGTGCTGGTGTTAGCGGCGGTAGTGGAGGTCGTGCTTGTGGAATTTTAATTTC
Source organism: Octopus sinensis (assembly GCF_006345805.1). NCBI lineage: Eukaryota > Metazoa > Mollusca > Cephalopoda > Octopoda > Octopodidae > Octopus > Octopus sinensis. The sequence continues at coordinate 88,696,216 of NC_043006.1, read as the reverse complement.
TATCCTGCTCGTCACTACTGCTGCTGCTGCTTCTGTTGCGGTTGCTATTATTGCTGCTGTTCTTTTTGACTGTGATTTTTATGTCGATCATATCAATTAGTAGTGGGGAAATAATGGCTTAATGGTTGTTCCGACAGCAATCATTTCCACGATTTGGAAGGCATCGTTTCTCATGATTTGGAAGTCATAATATTATTTTTATTAGATTTTAAATTTTGAATCTCAAACTTCGCCAATCATGCTCACAGTAAGCAAAGCAAGCTAGCTTATTCGAATACCAAATAGTAAAGCAGCAAATTTCAAGGAAAACTTACGAGCTACAAGCATCCTCTCTTTAGAAACAAATAATGATAACAACAACAACAATAATAATAATAACGATGATGATGATGATAATAATAATAATAATAATAATAATAATAATAATAATAATAATAATAATAATAATAATACCTGCTACAGTATGCTGCTAATGCAGAAAGATTTAACAAAAATGGACTTGAGAGTGCTCATGAATTCCAACCAAGAATAGCCAACGAAGTAGAAGAAACCCTACTCCGTATGGAATTACATGGTCAGTTACACTGTGAAACCAACAAATTAAAGACCAGGAAATATCATGAAGATGGCTTAACAAGTGTGACCTGAAAAAGATTACTCAAAACCTAATCATCGCTGCCCAGGACCAGGCATTGAACACCAACTCAGTGAAAAAGGAGATATACCACACAAGTGGAACGGACCTCTACAGAACGTGTGGGAAGAGGATCGAAAGCGTGACTCACATTGTTAGTGCCTGTGAAAGTCTTGCGCAGAAAGAGTACAAGCGTAGACATGACAAGGTAGTCCAAAACCTCCACTGGCTACTATGCTGTAGGTGTGGATATGAGGTAACAGGTGCTTGGTACCAACATAGACCGGAAACGGCAATGGACAAAAAGGAGAAGGCAAAAATCCTCTGGGATTTTGACTCCCAGACAGACAAGGTATTAGAGCACCGACGGCCGGATATATCAAGGTTTAGGAGGGAGAAACAACAGTGCCTAATAATTAACGTGGCAGTGCCAAAAGATCAACATATCATGAAAGAAAGAAAAGGTTGATAAATATGGAGACTTGAGAATTGATATCGCTAACATCTGGCAGCTACGAAAGTCAAACATAAAAGTTATCCCTAAAATCTGGAAACTTTAAAAATACCTTTCAATCTAGGTGCATTGAAAAAGTCGGCATTACTTGGAACAGCACGTAAAGTGCGTAAAGTACTGTCTGTCTGAGGTATTTGTTGTGACTTGACAAGTAGAACAAACTCCCGGTAGACACAGTATCTTCAATCACCAACCTCACGATATTGTATGCTATGTGACATCTATAGTAACAATAATAATAATAATAATAATATAATAATAATAATAATAATAATAATAATAATAATAATAAACACTTTTCAAACAACAACTATCAGAGCATCACAACAAATCACAGCACATACCTTAAGGCACACAGAGCTGCGCTCTGTAGTGAAGTGAAAGCACGCTATAAAAATAAAACTACTGAATAATAATAATAATAATAATAATAATAATAATAATAATAACAATAATGTGGATGTTTGTGAGAATTTATTGAGTTATGTTACATATGCATGTATGTGGACAATAATATAAAGAGTTATAACAATATCTATATCAATTAAATTGAACGTTACTGTAAAACTATAAGAATTAATCTAAAATTCCACTTAACTTCGTTTCAAATTATTTAAGGTTGGACTATACTTTGTAGTACGAGATGCTTCTCAATATCTGATTGTAGTCGAATCATCTATTAATGTATCGGATTTTCACATCAATGGTTCGGATCCCATGAACCGTCCAATCAAACAGCTCAAATGTTGGTATAAGTACTGGCACTGCAAACACATCGTGGACCACTGTTTTAATGAATGCAGTGCGTTCCGAGGTTCAAAATTTCTTTAATCGCCTGTAGTATTCTTTAGTGACACGCGTTTTGTTACAGTTACCATTGTAAGATATATTCTCATCCACTCCTATATACCTGTATCATTGCTCGTCAGATACAGGTGAAACAGTCATCCACGAAGAAACAGCATGTAATTTTGATATTTCTGTTTCTTTGTGAACCAGTGAGATATACTTCAGACTTCCTTAACATGTTTCTTGTTCTTCTTTCGGTTATTCTCTTCTGATGTTTGAGTTTTTCACTGACAGCTTTTAGCTCCTGATTGAGGGTAATCAGTTTGCAAGTGAGTGTTCGCTATTTGCTGTCTCCAAACATCATTTTTATCTCCTTCACTTTCTGTTGGTGGAACGTATAGTGATTTGCTTGTTTGCGTTCAAAAAGCATCATTACATGAATGATGGTCTTCCGTAAACCGGTTATCTTTTTCCCTGTTTTCAAAACCTTGATGGTACTTTTTTTGTTATTTCGGTTTTGTTTACTTTTTGAATATCATTCATGTATTGTTTTACAGTAGTAGCCAGAGCATAAAGAAAGTATGTGGGTTCATCAGACAGTTGTAAAACCTCATAACTAATTTCGTTGACAGCTTTTAATGCCGTATCTGGTGTTCTTTTTACTTACTTTGGTAGAGAATATTCTCTCCTCGAGAGCGTACTTCAAAGTCAAGGTTATTTTTTCTCGGAAAATTTCAGTAAGGCCACACATATATATATATATATATATATATATATATGTATATATACATATATATATATACATGTATATATATATATATGTATATATACATATATATATATATATATATATATATATATATATATATATATATATATATATATATATATATAT
>NC_043006.1:88635884-88690884 GCF_006345805.1 Octopus sinensis | reverse complement strand
CCTCATATACACAGGTGTTTACAAGCATACACGTAGCATAATAACATATATATTTAGACATTTGTAATATAGACATGCATTCACACTCCCTCATACAAACACACACACACACACACACACACATATACATATATATACGCTCTCCAATCACACACCTACGCCCGCAATGTACAAACATGCATATCCGTATAAATGAAGGGAACGTGTGCATGAAAGTCGCATATGTACAGCGGACAGTCTTACACTCATATACATACATATACACATATACATATATATCTGCACGCGAACACATATACATATATATATGCACGCGAACACATATACATATAAAATATATACATACATATGCATATACTCGCACACACACACATTCACTCAATTAAAAAGGAAAAAGGAAAAAATGAAAAAAATATATATAAAAAAGTAGAAAATAAAGAATTAATGGAAGTTAAGACATGGGAAAGCTTGTGCCAGAACATAGTAAAAATGGGGATTCTAGCCGTGATCTTGGGGTCCCAAAACCATAACAGGTATTTTGTCACGTGTATATGAGGATGAGCTTGCGTACACACACACACACACACACACACACATATATATATATATACATGTGTGCGTCTGTGTGGATATGTGTGTACGTGTCAGTACGTACAAACACATATATATGTTTATATGTGTGTATATGCTTGTACGTATATATGTTTGTGTGATTGTGTACGTATGTAGACGTGTTGAACGCAGGAGGTTTATGTCAATGTACTTTGAGAATATGCGGAGAAAAGAGTTAGTCAAGTACAGAGCATAATAAGGGCATATATAAATGCAAAGGGACCAAAACATTATGTATTATAGCAGTTATTTTTGCTATATGACCGAACGTACTCATAGCTTCGTCGTAGCTTCAAAGAGTGGCAAAATTTTCGATGTGACTCAGCAGCTAAAATTCTCGCACATGATACTTATCTGCGTCATGCCCGAAACTTTCGCATCTTCAGACCCTTTGTAGCTTCTGTCAATAATGATATTAAAGTAAATATACTCGTGTATAGACTTCTATTTACAAAGTTCTACCAAACGCACATAAACACACACACACACACACACGCATGCACATATGTATATACGCGTAGGTGTATGTATATGAACATATATCAATGTAAAAACCATATGCCTCTATATTTATTCCTGTATGCATTAATGTTGACTTAGCTGGCATATAATCAATCATTCTTTACACATAAGATATTTAACCTAATATTGATTCCTTCGTTTCGGGCCTTTTGTTAAATCGTGAGCCATCTAACACTTGTCACAAACCTATATATAAATGGCCGTTGTTGTTGTTGTTGTTGTTCTTCTTCTTCTTCTTCTTCTTCTTCTTCTTCTTCTCTTCTTCTTCTTCTTCTTCTTTTTCTTCTTCTTCTTCTTCTTCTTCTTCTACTTCTTCTTCATTAAGACGTCGCACAGGATCCATTATCTTGGTGTTGTTGACTGAAGATATTGCATCTACCAGGGGTTTGTACTGTTTGTCAAGTCACAACAAGGGCCTGAGTCAGACAGTACTTTACTCAATATGCCTGCAGTTCCAAGTAATGCTGATTTTTGCAATACACCTAAATTGTAGGGCATTTCTAAAGTTTCCAGATGTTTCTTCAGGTTGGGTGGTATTAAACACAATGCTTCGATGACAACAAGGATAACCTTTATGTTTGACTCTCGTAGCTGTCACATCTTAGCAATCTCGATTCTCAAGTTATCAAATTTATCAGTCTTTCCTTTTTCTTTCATGATAATATCTTGATTTCCTGGCACTGCCACGTCGATTATTAGGCACTCTTGTCTGTCCCTCTTAAAGTTTACTATATCTGGCCTTCGGTACTTTGTCTATCTGGGAGTCAAAGAACCAGATAATTTTTGCTTACCACTTTTCGTCCATTACTTTTTCGTGTGTATGTTGGCACGAGGCACCCGTAACCTCAAATCCATTCTTTAGGCATAGTATCCAGTGAAGGTTTGGGGCTACATTATCGTGTCTTGTACTCCTTCTGAACAAGACTTTCACAAGCACTAAAAATATGTCACGCTTTCGACCTTCTTCCCACACATTCTGCAGTGGTATGTGCAATTGTGTGGTATATATCCCTTTTCACTGAGTTGGTATTCAATGCCTGATCCTGGACAGCAATGATTAGGCATTCAGTCTTGTTTCTTTTGGTCACCCTTGTTAAGCCACTTCCATGATGCTTCCTGGTCTTCTAAGTTGCTTATTATTATTATTATTAAGGCGGTGAGCTGGTAGAAACATTAGCACAACGGGCAAAATACTTAGCAGTATTTCGTCCGTCTTCACGTTCTGAGTTCAAATTACGCAGAGGTCGACTTTGCTTTTCATCCTTTAGGGATCGATAAAATAAATATCAATTGTGTATTGGGGTCGCTGTAATCGACTCACGCACTCCCCAGAAATCGATGTCCTTGTGTCAAAATTTGAAATCATCATCATCATTATTATTTAAGGCGGCCGCTCCGGGCCGATAAAGTAAGTGCCAGTTGAACACTGGAGTTGATGTATTGACTAAACCCCCAACTCTTGTAAAAAATTGTAGATATAGGAGAGAAAATTATTATTAATATGAAAACGATAATCTGGCAGATACTATAACACTATGAACAAAATAAATATCCGCAATTCTTTTGGGTTTTTTTACGTCCTGTATTCAAATTTCATCGAGGTCAACTTTACTTTTCATCTTTTCAAGATCAATAAAATAAAATATTCTTTTTTACTCTTGGCAGAAGACCCAAAATTTTTGGGGAGGGTGTCAGTTGATTAGGTCGACCCCAGTACGCAACTGGTACTTAATTTATCGACCACGAAAGGCAAAATCAAACTCGGCAGAATTTGACCTCAGAATATAAAGGCAGACGAAATACCTATTTCTTTAGTACCCACAAGGGGCTAAACACAGAGGGGACAAACAAGGAGAGACAAACGGATTAAGTAGATTGTATTGACCCCAGCGCGTAACTGGTACTTATTTAATCGACCCCGAAAGGATGAAAGACGACCTCGGCGGAATTTGAACTCAGAACGTAGCGGCAGACGAAATACCAATTTATTTACTACCAACAAGGGGCTAAATACAGAGGGGACAAACAAGGACAGATAAACGGATTAAGTCGATTATATCGACCCCAGTGCGTAACTGGTACTTATCGACCCCAAAAGGATGAAAGGAAAAATCGACCTTGGCGGAATTTGAACTCAGAATGTAACGGCAGACGAAATTCGGCTACGCATTTCACCCGGGGTGCTAACGTTTCTGCCAGCTCGCCGCCTTGATAAAATAAAATATTAGCCAAGTTCTGGGGTAGCTCCAATCTCCATCCCATCAAAATTGCTGGCATTGTGCGAAAAATTAGAAAGAACTATAATTGTTTTTACCTATTTTTTTCTATTTTAATTTTCTTTATTATTAAAATACTATTTTGTCTACATCCTCAAATTTACTCAATAAAACCTTACAAATGATTTGTATTTCCTTTAATATTAGTAATAAGTTTATCTTTAATTATTAGTGTCTACTTTCACTTGGTCTTGTTTGCTTTTCAATTTACTGATCTTTACAATGTTTTATTAATTTTTCTATTTCTGTTTGTCTTGTGAAAGTTTTCCTTTTCTTTAATACTTTTGAAAATATGTAAATATGTATTGAAACATCATATATATATATATATTCTTTCATTTCTTTTACTTGTTTTAGTCAGATTGCTAGGACATCGCCTTGAAGTATATTTACTCAAACGAAAACTGTACTTAATTTTAAAAAAACCCTGCTGCTTATTCTACCGGTTTCTTTCACCGAACTGGTAAGTTACGGGGACGTAAGCATACCGACATCGGTTGTCAAGCGGTACGGGGACAAGCGCGTGCACATAAACATACACACACACACACACACATACGAGGGGATACCCTAAAGAAACCGTAATTTTGCAATATCATTTTAACTTTGTTTTACATGTTTACACTTTCATCGCCTTCAAAGTATTCTCCATTTGAAGCAATGCATCGGTGCAGGTGCGCTTTCCACAATTCGAAGGGGTAAAAACAAGGAAAAAAAATGTGACAAAAACAGGACATAAAAGCAATACAATTAAAAACAAATACAAAATAAAAATACAATTACAAAAAATACAGTACAAGAAGGAATAGAAACAGGACAGGAAAACAGATAAAGAGGACCTATAAGCCTAGACGAGGAAAAAAAATATTTTCACGAGCGCAGGAAGAAACATGTTTACTTGAATAAGGCCGCCAGCGAAACGAAGTTCGTAGACCTGGCTGTGAGAGAGATGAGGAGGAGTGAGAGAGAGAGAGAGAGAGAGAGAGAGAGAGAGAGGAAGGAAGCAAAAGAGGGTTAAAGAAAGAGAGAAGAAGGAGTTATAGAGTTTCGCGTCATAATTATATATAAAAACCAGCTTATAGAAGAGGAAGAAACGTTCCTGTTTTTGTCACATTTTTTTCCTTGTTTTTACCCCTCTGCAAAGGAATTTTATTTAATTCTTTCGTCGAGATGTGTTCTGTCCTTACCTTCGAAACACGCTGGAGTTGAACTAGGGACAGCTGATGAAGGGGATTTTTCCTTGTGTAGTTGTTTTGTACTCTGTTTTATCGTTGTTAAAAAAATGGTCCGTTCCATGCTGTTTTTACGCTTTCGTTTCACGTTGAGTTCTACGTCTACTTGTGGTGTCCTGTACACACGCATATATATTTATATATGCATGTATATATACATGTAGATGTAGGTACGTACATATATGTTTGTATGTATGCATATATTTTATTTATTACACTATTGTATGACTGGGCGCCTTTGCGTCGATTCGATTCGATTCGTTTGGTTTCGTTTCGTTTCTTCCTCTTCTCTAAGCTGGTTTTTATATATAATTATGACGCGAAACCCTATAACTCCTTCTTCTCTCTTTCTTTAACCCTCTTTTGCTTCCTTCCTCTCTATCTCTCTCTCTCACTCCTCCTCATCTCTCTCACAGCCGGGTCTACGAACTTCGTTTCGCTGGCGGCCTTATTCAAGTAAACATGTTTATTCCTGCGCTCCTGAAAAAATTGTTTTCCTCGTCTAGGCTTATAGGACCTCTTTATTTGTTTTCCTGTCCTGTTTCTATTCCTTCTTGTACTGTATTTTTTGTAATTGTATTTTTATTTTGTATTTGTTTTTAATTGTATTGCTTTTACGTCCTGATTTTGTCAATTTTTTTTCCTTGTTTTTACCCCTCTGCAAAGGAATTTTATTTAATTCTTTCGCAGGAAGGATTAGTTCGTCGAGACGTGTTCTGTACTCACCTTCGAAACACGCTGGAGTTGAACTAGGGACAGCTGATGAAGGGAATTTTTCCTTGTGTAGTTGTCTTGTACTCTGTTTTTTCGTTGTTAAAAAAATGGTCCGTTCCATACTGTTTTTACGTTTTCGTTTCTCGTTGAGTTCTACGTCTATTTGTGGTGTCCTGTACACACGTATATATATTTATATATGCATGTATATATACATGTAGATGTAGGTACGTACATATATGTTTGTATGTATGCATATATTTTATTTATTACACTATATATATATATATACACACACACACACATATATATATATATATATATATATAGAGAGAGAGAGAGAGAGAGAGAGGAGAGAGAGAGAGAGAGACACACACACACACATAGAGACACATGCACACATACACAAACACACATACAGCACGCACACACATGTAATTGTATGTGAGTGAGTGTATATACAGAAATGTGATTGTTGAAAAACTGGACAAAGTGGTGATATGCGATCTCAGACGTTGAATTTCTCTGAGAAAATAATAGAAAGTGTTATACATAAGACTTGTCCAATCAAAATCTGCAAAGAAACCAGATGTTGAGAAAATATATAAATAATGAATAAATGAATAAATGATGGAGAGACACCGATAAATAAAAGAATAGAAGGAAACTGAAGAGGACACAAATGGAAGAAAACGATAGTTGATGTCACTAGTCACACTGTATTTTGTTGGTCAATGAATTGTCTGACCAACTTTCTCATCTGTATTTATGCATATACGTATGTTACCTTTTAACTAAATTTCAACTCAGTACTTTTAATTCTAACAGAATTAAAGCTTTTTTTTTTATCTACAATGAAATTTCTTGTCTCGAAAATCGATACAGCTAAAAAGAAAAGAAAATGGTGGATTATGTTATGACGTCAGGTAACTATATCCAGTTCAATGTGTCGAGATCATTTTTAGATTGTTACAGTTCACATAAACGCTGAACAGAAATTTAATCAACTAACATATCACCAAATAAATTTTCTGGCGAACCTATTCTTGTTAAAGGGTTTCTTAATGGAAACTTCACGCAGATTCCAAATAAATGGGATCTGTTGATTTATGACAGTTTGGGGGAAGACATACATAATTCAACTATTATCAACAATAGTCTTTTTAGTTTTCTTTCTGTTTTATTTCTCTTGTCTTCAATCACAGTTCTGGAGATCAAGCGATACAACTTGCGAAATTTTATCATAAATAAACTGGAGATCATTAAGATTTCATTATTTTTATTCATCAGACTGATCAGCAGGGACAGTACCCAATGCTTACATACGAACCTTCGAGGCTGAGATATTGGAAGAGCGTGAGGCTAAATCGATACAGTAGCGGTAAGACGAGAGATCCAAGTTTCGTATCTTCTCTTTAGCAGCGCATTGACCAATGACCGAGGCAGTTAACTCTCAGTCATCAGACTTAACTAGATGCATCTAGATACAGTAGAATACCACAGACATCACAATATAATATGGATCAAAATTGTACTTTGGAGTTGTATATCTGTCTCAAGGTACCGTGTATTGGTATAGTTCTCCGGATTGGTATATTAATATTGAGTGATATATTTGTGGCTAGATACTGCGGTGTGGTATAGTTCTGTGGTACTGCGATGGAATCTTTTCACTTTGAACGGAAGATTTAAAAAATAATCTTTTGTAACTAAACACTTTTAAACTTCGTATACTGGAACTTCTTGTTGACAAACAACAGCAGTAATTGTATTCACCTCAATAGACGTCATTGATTGGTTGAAATTGCCGAAATACGAGAAATTTAACAACAAATAGCTTACAAACTACAGAGTTTTCTCAAGAACGCCAAAAGAAAAAGATGTTTTATGTGACACATTCTACCAGTATACGAAGTTTAAAGTGTTTAGTTACAAAAAATTATTTTTTAAATCTGCCGGTCAAAGTGAAAAGATCCCTGCGATGTAGTATCGTTGTCACTAGGTAATGTAGAGTGGTATAGTCTTCTCTTGTAAGTAAAATAATGCTATAATTCTCGTGTAATTGATAATTTGCAGTGATAGAGCGGCGAGCTGGTAGAATCGTTTGCACGCTGGGCAAAATACATAGCAGCATTTCGTCCTTCTTTACCTTCTGAGTTCAAATTCCGCCGAGGTCGGCATTACCTTTCATCCTTTCGGGGTCGATGAATTGAGTACCAGTGAAACACTGGAGCTGATGTTGTAGACTAGTCCCCTCCCACCAAATTTCAGTAGATTATTATATTAAGGCGGCGAGCTGTCGAAATCGTTACGACACCGGACAAAATGCTTAGTGGCATTTCGTTCGTCTTTACGTTCTGAGTTCAAATACTATCGAGTTTGACTTTGCCTTTCATCAGGTAATCGATTTAACCCCTCCCCTGAAATTGCTGATCTTGTGCCAAAATTTGAAACCGTTAATTTGCAATGACGAGCTCAGTTTATTCATGTGGGGAAAATGTAACTGTAAAATTCGTTTATAATGTACCTCATAATGTACCTCAAGCAAACCACCAATATCATCATTACAACTGTCTCAGTACCATAGCAGTGCACATAACTACAATCTCAGTAAGCCGCAATAACTAAACTCGTTCTATTACAACAACCGCAACCAAACATAACACCACAATAATTAATTCCATAATATGATGACCACTATCTCGACATCACCTCCTTTAAACTAATAGAACAACCCATTCACCAGTTTAGTAATCCCAGCACATCACATTTGTATAACCATCGCAGCCAGTGTCCACATTGGCGATCGGTTGACAGAATCGCTAGAGAGTCGAGTAAGGCGTCGAGCTGGCAGAAGCGTTACCACGCCGGGCGAAATGCGTAGCCGTATTTCGTCTGCCGCTACGTTCTGAGTTCAAATTCCGCCGAGGTCAACTTTGCCTTTCATCCTTTTGGGGACGATAAATTAAGTACCAGTTACGCACTGGGGTCGATGTAATCGACGTAATCCTTTGTCTGTTCTTGTTTGTCCTCTCTGTGTTTAGCCCCTTGGGGTAGTAAAGAAATAGGTATTTCGTCTGCTGTTACGTTCTGAGTTCAAATTCCGCCAAGGTCGACTTTGCCTTTCATCCTTCCGTGGTCGATAAATTAAGTACCAGTTACGCACTGGGGTCGATGTAATTGACTTAATCCGTTTGTCTGTCCTTCTTTGTCTCCTGTATGTTTAGCCCCTTGTGGGCAATAAAGAAATAAGAATCGTTAGAGAGTCGAACAAAATACCTGCATTCTTTACAGTCTGAGTTCAAATTTTACCGGAGTCAAATCTGTCCGTCTTTCTTCCAAGGGCAGTATAATAAAATAACAGTTGATTTGATATTCCTGTAACCCAATTGTAGATGTGAATATAATTATGATAGAAGATTATCATTACACCATATCAACATGCCCATGCAAGTACAACTTCTCATTCTCTGTCACGGTCCCTACCAAAATTCCACCAAGGTCTATAGTAATTATACACTCTTAAGCTTCATTCCAGAGTGTATATTTACAATATTTACAGCTATACAAAATTTCGATTGGCTTGATCTTCGATCATCAATATCGTTCCAGGAACTGTTCTTAGCCACTGACGGTATTAAATTAAATTACATGATAATGATAAGAGAATAAACCCACTGAAACACCATGCACATGTAAATATTGAAAAATATGCATTCTAAAGATGAGGCTAATCGTTTGACAAATTATAATCTTATTAGCAGCAACAGATATCAGACATTTTAGGTATTTAATATAATTTTCAAATAAACAGTGTAAGAAACTTTCAATATTTCATGAAGAACACAGCTCATGTGCTTCGATGAATATTTAACTATCGCTCTTATAGCCTCATTGCCTTTCAGCTTTACCTAGCAAGGGTAGCATTTTCACTATTGAGTTAACCCAAGTTTTTACTAGACATTTTACCGTATTTGAATAATGTATAATGGTCTGCGTGTGACCTTTATTTTCTAGCCACAATTATACCGTGTGCGGTGGATGTATTGCCCAAGAATATAAAAGCAATTGTGAAGGCTGAATACAAACTTAATTAACTGAACTGGCACCAAACAAATTTTCTCTTGGAATCCAATTCTTTTAAAATATTTCTTGCTGGAAACCTCACAAAATCTAAGGAAATTATATCTGTAGACTTATGGCAGTATCTAAGAAATCATAGATAATTCAACAGATATTTCTTTTCCTTCGATATTTTCGTTTGTTTTTGTATTTTTATACGAAACACGATAACAAAATATAAGATTTAAAGTTTTGCCAAGAATATTATGATTTTATGCACTATGTCTGGCGAACTGATCATATAGTCCTGTATTCAATCCAGCAACCAGTTTAACACCAGCATTTAGATCTTAGGTGCATTTAGAGGACACTACGATTTTTAAAGTATTTACACCAAATTCTCAGTGTCTCTCCATCGGATCTGTATTGCCTTCTCTGACAAAACCATAAAAAAAAGCATTAAATATATTGTCTGGTAGTCTTTGATGTTATAACGGTATTGGAAAATATATTAGTATTACATATTATAGTAATATTGAATGTAACAGTTCTTTCCGCTATATGCACAAAGCCAGCAATTATTTTAGGGGCGGGAAGGTTAGTCTTACATCGCCCTTGATGCTCAAATGATGCTTAATTTATCTAACCCTGAAGAGATGAAAGACAAAGCTGACCACGGCGGAACTTAGAACAAAATACTAAATATTTAGTCAGGTGTGCTAACAACTCAGCCAGCTGGTCGCATATATTGCAAGTTATGATATCATTAGTTTCAAGGCCAGCAATTTCTGGGGAGGGATTAAGTCGATTAAATCGACCCCACTGTTCTACTGCTATTTATTTTATCGACCCCGAAAGGATAAAACATCAACCCCGGTGTGCTAACGATTCTGCCAGCTCGCTGCCTTAATTGACTGTTATAATATATTTAGATATCACAGTATTACTACATATTATAACAGTATTGAATATTATTGTGGTATTGGATATTGTAATAGAACTAAAGAGCATTGTCTTATTAGATAGTATAACAGTATTGAATATTACTTTTGCAGTAATACCAGTATAAAGATATTGTATAGAATTATACAGAGTAGTAATATTGTATATCATAACACTAATAGATATAATAGTAATACATACTAATATCATAGTACAGGATATAATGTCATATAGTATAATATATTATAGGAGTATTAAGTACTAAAGTCATACTATGACATATAATATTCAGTATCGTTGATTGTAATCCAACATCCTCAAACAGTTTTACTTTTTTCGCCGAGTTACGAAACTTCTACAAATTTTCTTATAAATCAGCCTACTAATTCGTCTGACAGACAGAATGGCTATATTTAATAAATGGGTTAATCTTTTATTCAATAAACACACAGACGATTCTTTCCTCTAGAAAATACTCTGACATTCCACTGAAAACTGGGTTGAGAGGTTAGTTCCTTCAATAAACATATTGACCAATTCTTCCAACGTAACCAACTAATATCTAGTTATATTCCAGACTTGTACTTATTTGCCAAGTGATTTGAACTGAGATCAAGTTGAGACAAAATTAATTGTGTCGTGCTTGAGTCATTTTAGACATTACACACAGACGCACACACACATACACACACAGAGTAATATTCGCTTTTATCTCATCATTATTATAGTATATGTACTATTAATTTGATACATAATAATAACATAGCCAGAGTAAATGTAGCATCATGTGTGTGTTTAATATCTACATTGAATATCTATCTATCTATCTATCTATCTATCTATCTATCTATCTATCTATCTATCTATCTATATCTATCTATCTATCTATCTATCTATCTATATATATATATATATATATATATATATATATATATATATATATATATATATATATGTGCATGTGAGTGTGTGTCTGCGCGCGCGTTTGTGCGTTTGTGCATGAAAGTATACATCAATACACGGTGTAAGACTGGAGAATATCGTGTGAAACTATTTACTTGTGACATCTTTACACGGGTTTCAGTGACAATAGCGCAATGATTATGTGTGACTAACATAATACATATTTTATATATATATTCTTTCACATGTTTAAGTCATTTGACTGCGGCGATGCTGAAGCACCGCTTTTAGACGAACAAATCGACCCCAGTACTTATTCTATCGGCATATATACATATATCGGTATCTTTTGCCAAACCGCTAGGTTAGGGGGACTTAAACACACCAACATCGGTTGTTAAGTGATGTTAGGGGGCAAACACATATATACATATGCATATATACGACGGGCTTCTTTCAGTTTCCGTCAACCAAATCCACTCACAAAGTTTTGGTCTGCCCGAGGCTATAGTAGAAGACACTTACCCAAGGTGCCACGCAATGCGACTGAACCAACCGGAATCATGTGGCTAGGAAGCAAGCTTCTTACCATACATCCACTCCTGGGTCTACACACACACATGCACGCACACACACACAAACACACACACACACACATATAAATTAATATAAACAACTAAGCACAATATAATAATATAAATGAAAAATTTTATCGTCCCTGATTTTGATTAAGGGTGCTGAAGTATTTATATTGCAAAAAATAAGAGTTAAAGACTCTTACTGCTGTAAGAAGTACGCAATACATATACGCTGACAGGGGAGATAACCGTCTCAAGAGTGTCTCTAAGTTCTCTAGACTAGACTAGTTTCGCCTATCAATCGAGAGGTACGTCAGCAGTGACTACTCAAAACCTCGATGGTTTGGCTGAATCAGGCTGTCAGTATATATATTTTTAGCATAAGAATTTATGGCTGATTTAGCGAAATGTTAATGCGTATATTAAAAATCAATATTTACAGCTAGGCGAAACATTACACCATGATGGAAAAATTTTTATTGTCACTAATTATGACTGAGGGTACCGAAGCACCTATGTTGCAAGAAATAAGAGTTAAAAACGCTTAATACTGTAAGAAGCGTGCAGTATATATACACTGACAGGTGAGATAAAATGTGAGATAAAATGTGTTAATATATCTTCTAACCTTCTCCCATCCCACTCAAAAATCTCTCGTTTAACCCCTTTAGACCATCTCTACTCTAATTTTATTTGCATATAATTACACACACACGCACGCACGGACACACACACACACACACACACACATATATATACATATATATATATATATATATATATATATATATATATATATATGTATATATATGTGTGTATATATATGTGTGTGTGTATGTGTGTGTGTGTGTGTGTGCGTGCGTGCGTGTGTGTGTAATTATATGCATACGTAATGCAGAGTAGAGATGGTCTAAAGGGGTTAAACGAGAGATTTTTGAGTGGGATGGGAGAAGGTTAGAAGATATATTAACGACAATGCAAATAAATCCATCAAAACAGGTGAATTTGAAATATGGAGATTAATTAGGTTGTTGCAAATAATAAACTTCGATCCGTATGTACGGAACCAATGTGTGTGTAAACTAGGAATGAGGTAGAATTGTGGAAACATGTCTTTGAAATGCATTCTTTGTAAGATTTAGTTAATGGTTTACCTAAATTATTGCGAGTCTAAACCTTCAGGAAACACATGAGCTGGGAGGATATTTCAGATTGTGGGCGATCTGTGGAGGAAGAAGTGGGATTTGTGTGTCTTTCTATCATACTTAATGTCAAAGATATTCTTCGATTTGAAGTTTCATACGAATTTAGATAAACTAGCAACGAAATATCTTGTACCAAACGGCAAAGGGTGCGGATGAGGATAAGAGTGAATTTTGAAAAAGTTTGATGTAATGATTTAGTTATTACTTAGAAACACCTTTAATAGTTGTAATAGTTGTTCCTTTATCAGTACAGTTACTGTATATTCAAACAAAGAAATATATGGGACGATATGCGTGAAGAAAGATATCAACTTTTATGCGACCTATACTCCAAAAATAACTGCGAATAAATTTATGGGACCTATACTCCAAAAATAACTGCGAATAAATTTATGGGACCTATACTCGAAAAATAATTGTTGTTGATTAGGAAATTTTTACAGAATTCGTATTTAGACTTTTGTGATAGCTACTGGAATGGAAACTTGTTGGCCGAAGAGAAGATTAAACACATGTGTTACAGCATGTTTGATTTCTGATGGTCCACGATGTTTTAAATGTACTTTTTTTATGAATCGGTTCGCACTAGCGCTTCATTGTAGTAATGAAATTCATTAGAATTGGTTAGAAAAACGTACTGAAAAATTATTTAACCAAACATATAATCATCACAAGCATATAAGCATTTTTACACTAGACCTGCCACGTAAATAAACTTTGTGAATTGAGTATCAAATATTTTGATTTTTCTCTTGTTCTCTTGTTTCTTTTTCTTCTCTTTGGTAACGTGTACCACCGGAAACGTTATATGCTAATCATTTTTTCCATTGGGCTATTTATGTTCATTGCATACCTTTCCATTTTTGATTTTGCTTATAATATCTACGCTCTTTCAGCCTTGTAATCTTCCTTGTTTCATTTGTGTAATACCTGTTTGCCTGTCTCTGAGTCTGTTTCTCTATCTGTCTATGTTTGCTTATCTATCTATCTATCTATCTATCTATCTATCTATCTATCTATCTATCTATCTATCTATCTATCTATCTATCTATCTATCTATCTATCTATCTATCTATCTATCCATCCATCTGTCTGTCTGCCTGTCCATCCATCATCTCTCTCTCTCTCTCTCTCTCTCTCTCTCTATCTATCTCTCTCTCTCTCTCTCTCTCTCTATATATATATATATAATATATATATATATATATATATATATATATATATATATATATATATATATATATATCTGTTTGCCTGTTTCTCTGCCTATCGCTTTTTCTGTCTATTTACCCACCCACATATCCATCCATCCATCTATTATCAATCAATACACCAATCTGTCAGTCAATACATCAATCTGTCAATCAATGAAACGCACACTCAGTCCCTCAATCAATCAAACAATCAACCAACCAATGAATAAATGAATGAATCAATCAATTAATGTCTCTCTCCCCACCCTCTCTCTCTCTCTCTCTCTCTATCTATCTATCTAGCATCTGTGTGTGTACTTGTGGGTGTGTACACATGTATATGTTGGCATGTGCCTGCATGTATGCATATGTGTACATATCTCGACAAGAATCTACCGATCTTTCTTTAGGTTATTAACTGAGGGAAGAAAATCGAAAAACTAATGGCGCCATTCGCCGTAAAATGGCAGAAATTTTGACAGCGGAGGCGAAGAATATGTGGAAACGCTTTAGGTACAGAAAAAAGGGAAATAGGGAGAACGAAGGGGAAAATCAAAGAAAAGTCTGCAAAATTTAATGCGACAGGAACTGGCAGGCATTAAGCAAGATCTACAGTAGTTATATTTAATAGACTTTTAGAAAGTGGGTGGATTGATTTTTCTTAATAGATCTATATCAAGCAGAGTTGATTTGATTGAATTAGCTGAAATGACGCCACATATAAATAATAATATATTCAAACAGAAACACTGAGATACGAGACACCAATTTCATAGCGCATAAAACGCTGTGCATTGGCAAACACACGTACAAATTTGTGTGTACATAAGTATGTATGCATATATATGTGCGTATGTATATATATACATGTATGTATGTATATATGTGTGTGTATAAACATATACATATATCTACATACATATATATACATATATATATATGTGAATATATATATTATATATATATATATATATATATATATAGAGAGAGAGAGAGAGAGAGAGAGATAGATAATATATATTATATATATGTAAATGTTTACTTATCAATATTCATTTCATATATATATATATATATATATATATACGCACACACAGACATATGTGTATATTCATACACACACACATATATATATATATATATAAATATATCTATACATATACACACACACAATGCATATACATTCGCACTTATACATACGTATGTCTAGATATTAAACGAAACATACATAGCATTCTCTCTGAGTCTCTCTGTCTGTAGGCCTCTCTCGCTCTGTCTGTCGGTCTGTCTTCTCTCTCTCTCTCTACATACATGTATACATAAACACACACCAAGTCTTATACACACCACACACCAAGTCTTATACACACACACACGCGCACACACCAAGTCTCTCTCTCTCTCTCTCAGCACACACAATACATATTTAATATTTTGTACTAATGGGTATATGTCGATTAGTGTGTTGAAGCGTAGAGTAGCGTACTGGCACAGTTTGGGCTACCTGGTGTCATCCGCACTTGCGGTGTCTTTCCGTTGGATCTACTTCAGGAATTCCGCAGTATTAGTCGAGATAATAATAATAATAATAATAATAATAATAATAATAATAATAATAATTTCTTAAGTAATGAGACGATGGATTTGGTATTTATCTTTATGTTGTACAACTGTCGTTTCGATCCATCCTGCTGCTGTCCCATATTGGCCGGCCTCCGTTCAATATATTGTATTGCATCCATTTTGCAGTCTGGGTCTCATCAGCTACATCCATACATAAAGTTGTGTCTCGCTAAAGATCCTGAATTTCGGCTGTCATGTTATATGCCCGTGTAGTTAGGGAATGCAACATTGCTACAATTTTCTTTCTCTTGGAGCTAATCAACGGCAGCATTCGTCCTATTTTTCTGGATTGCCATCTTAGATTGGCGCTATTTTAATATATATATTATATTATATTATATTATATTATATTATATATATAATATATATATATATGTATTATATATGTATATATATATATATATATATATATATATATATATATATATATATATATATAATATATATATTATATTATATATGTATATATATATATAATCAGCTTGTCACATATCCTGTGCCGCGCCCATTCTTTCTAAAAATCAAGTTAAGGGTACACGTGTTTGTGGAATACTCAGTCAGTTACATGTAAATTCAATGAACAGGTGTTTTAATTGCTCGAAAAATTGAATCCTTATCATTGAAACTGACAAAAAGCCATTTATCTATCTATCTATCTATCTATCTATCTATCTATCTATCTATCTATCTATCTATCTATCTATCTATCTATCTATCTATCTATTTATCTA
This sequence comes from Octopus sinensis, assembly GCF_006345805.1. Taxonomy (NCBI): domain Eukaryota; kingdom Metazoa; phylum Mollusca; class Cephalopoda; order Octopoda; family Octopodidae; genus Octopus; species Octopus sinensis. Next base: position 88,674,291 of record NC_043006.1, on the reverse strand, counting down.
TCTATTTATCTATCTGTCTGTCTGTCTGTCTGTCGATCTATCTAGCTAACTCTATCCCCATTTCTCTCTGTCTGTTTATCTATCAATCTAAGTATGTTTCTCTGTGAATTTACACATCTAAACATGTATGTATGTATATATAGTGTAAGTACGTGAGCGCGCACGTGTGTATGAATATGCATATATCATTATACATTGTACTTTATATATACATATTTACACATTTAGATACATAGATACATACACTTACATACATAGATACATAGATACATTTAGATACATAGATACATACACTTACATACGCATGTCAAGATTTATACATTAAGTAAGCCTACATCTATGATGAAATGAGTTAACCATGTTTATATATTCATATATTCTGAATGCTTCCATATAGTGAACATTATCAAAGTATCTTGTTGACACACATATCACATCTTTCTGTCTGAAAGCTCATGATATAGTTGTGCCAAGAATATTCTCACAGCTTTTAAAAACTTTTCCCTGCCATGAAAATTCAATTGTGCGTTCCATCACTGCCAGGATCTTCTCAGTCAAATCACTAGAGTGGATATAAAAATAAAATGAAATAAAAAAGAAACAAAAAGCCCAATCCTCCCCCTCCCAAAATCTAATAGGTCTTTCTACACATTTATTAAGTATCAGAAGTTCGCTATTATCGTTTAACCCTCGGCTAGCTTTGATCAAGCACATTTATAAAAGATGAAAGCAATTTAGCTGTGATTATCTCGTCTATTCAAACATATCTTATATTATTTTATTCGGCATATCTTACCATTTTTTCGTGAAAATCAAACATTTCCCTCCTAGTCCTGGCAAGAAAGACAACTGCATAATGGCAACCACTTTGGCTTCTTGTTAGGCCTATTGTGATTGTTGTAATGGTGAGAATCATCTTTGCTTGATAAGGTTTTATGTGCAATGATAATCTATCTATCGGATATCTAAAGGCAAATAATATTTTATGTCTAGCAGCCTGAGTATAAAGTGTCGGTCAGTTTAGGATTGAGCTTCAGGAAACTAATCAAGCCTGTTCAAAATATACATAAATTGAGAGCACCATTAAATGATTTACTAAAAAAGAAGTAAAATGGAATTGATTAGTGCCAAAACACATTTGAAAATATAAAAATATTAATTTCTGACTAGTCACTAGGGCATTTCGATTCTAGAATGGACATTGTTGTAGCGTCTGATGTTTCGGAGTATGGAATAAGAGCAGTCTAGTTACACATGTATAAAGAAAGATAGCGAGTGGAAAAAAAGTATAGTCAGATAGAGAAGGAGGCTCTATCGATTATATTTGCGGTAAAAATATTTCACAAATTTCTTCTTAGTAGAAGTTTATTGTTATAAATTGACCATCGACCAATACTATCAATTTGTAGACCAAATTGTATTGTACTCCATACAATGCGGGGCTACAATATTGCCGAACTACAATTTTAAGATGCAGTATATGCAGACTGCATATCAAGGCAAATTCCTAAGAGCATGGAACCGCTACAAGAGACCGTGATAGCGTCATTGCTGTCAGAAAATGACATAAGAGATATTATGTGCAATATAATACAGGAAGTGCCGCGTCGGTGACAGCTCATGATAAGAAAATGAAATTTGTGGAGGATAGTTACATTATTTGAATGAAAGAATTATTGAAAAATAAGCATAATAAAAATGCGAATTCAAAAGATTTCTCATTATGCGATGATGTTTGAATGTATGCGCAGAGAGTAGTAGTACCAAGTGCATTACAGAAAGTATTATTGCAACAATTCCACTGTGGGCACCCGGGAATGAAAGCTTTAATGAGGAGCTTTGTATATTGGCCGACTATGGACAGGGACATCGAGAAATTGGTGAAAGCATGTAGAAGCTGCAAGTTGACAACCAAAGCACCGCCAGTACAACACCAATCGTGGCTGGAGACTGAGAGCCCATGGTCCAGGATACATATCGACTACGCTGGACCAGTGAACGGCGCATACTATCGTTGTGAATAGCAATACAAGGTGGCCATGGGTATGCAGATGTAAATAAACTCACAGGAAAGATAACAATAACGTTCCTACTCGAGTTATATGCTCGATACGGTGTTCCAGACACGTTAGTTTCAGATAATGGAACGCAATTCACAGGATATGAATTCAGAAATTTCTGCAAAATGCATGACATAAAGGACATCTTTACCCCGCCCTACCACTCGAAGTCAAATGGGCAGAAAGATTTGTCGACACATTCAAAAGAGCTGTAAGAAAAGTTTGGCACCACCTAGATAATGATGAGGCACGACGAAAGTTTTGAGAGTATACAGCCAAATCCAAATACTAATTCAAGAAATTCACCAGCAGAGTTAATGTTCGCACGTAAAATAAAATCAATCTTCGATAAATTATTGCCAAGAAAAAATAAAGGAAAGACAATTATTGCCAAAAAAAATAAAGGAAAGACAAAAAATACATTTGAAGGAAATACAAGAAATAATACAAAACATTTCTAAGTAGGAGATAAAGTTCATTCTAAAAATTACAAGGTGACAGTCCAAATCAGTTTACCAGATTCTGCACAAAATAGCAGAAGATATTGTGTTACCCGAGGATATAAAATTAAGAGTGGTAGTGAAGGGAAGACCTCCCATCTGCTACCACTGCGGAGTAGGGGACACATGAAAGCAAGGTGTCCCCAGCAACAAGAAAAGTAAATAGAACAAGAGCAGCAAGAAGAGGAAGGGGAACAAAGAGCGGAGGTACAAATGCAAGTAAGCGAAAGCAATGAAAATATAGGAGAAAAGTATACAGTAGGGTAAAGAAAGGAGAGAAGAAAACGCTAATTTACCACCCAAAAGTCCACAGGAAAATAGACAAGAAAACATAGAAGGAGACTCAATGTGAAAGACCGGACATACCAAAGAGGAATATTACGGAGGAGAGATCAAATGAGCAGAAAAGAAAGGAAGAGAGAAGAGAGATAGCAACAACAATGAGTAAGAGAGATGCAGAGAAGAATGAGACAACAACACCAGGAACATCAGTAGAGAATAACGATAGAAAGCAAGAGGTGGTACCAAAAGGAAAACACATTCGAACGATGATAAACTATAAAAAGAGTGTAGAGATCGAGAGAAGGGTTACAAAAATGAAAAATGTAATTAGAGTCAAGTTATGAAGGAGGGAGTGTACCGAGGACAACAAAGGCAGTCTTGCTTGAGAAAGAGAGAGGTGAAAGGTTAAAGGAACTATTTGGTTAAAAAGTTGAAATATCGCCGTTACAAGTTCGATACGACGAGCTTCCACCAGTGGTGGCATTTGAGGACATAATAGAATATTTAATATAAAGGAAAGTAAGTGAAATATTTAAAATTTTTTAAATAATGACTTAAAAAAACGATGAAAAAATGAATAATGAACTGTAAGTTAATATGGGATACATTATCAGTTAAATGACACTGCTTTCGTTTTGGGGGTCAGGTAAGACATTTCATTTTTCATTATATCATTATATTCTTAATTTCATTCGTTATATGTTTTATGTACCCCACTGTGTTGTGTTGTGTTGTGTCCTTATATCGTCCCTTCTTTGTAGAGCCAATGTGCTCATAATATAGAAAATAGTTCGGAGTCGAGTGAAATTCGAGTTAGTTCGCAGGGAAGTCGGAAGGTGTCTGTTAGTTAGTTCACCTGGAATAATGATTGTTGTTTCATAAAGAGATTTGTTAGTTCATTACATTGTTTTTGCTGTTTTCTGGTTATCTTATTTATTGTACGTAACAAATTACATTACAACATTAACTTAAGTAAAAATACTTTTAATTGAAAAATAAAATAAGATAGCTAGAAACAAAAAAAAAAGGAAAACAAAAAAGTATTCAGCGTATAAAAATATAAAAATATATCAAATGTTAAAATGCTTAAGCAAAAAAAGAAAACATTGCTGTAATATGCGAAATATAAAATTCATAAAAACATATGTAAAACACACAACTTAAAAAGAGTACAGTTATAAAAAAATTTATGATAAGACGAGTTCTGTAGCACATATAAGGAGGCATGTATTCCAGTTTCAGTTCTTTGTTTACAGTTACTAGATGGATTCATTTAATGCTCTTGAGAAATGTACATAAACACCACAACTACGATTGTCCACAACTGCCACTAGAAACCAATAGAGTTCATCTATGGATGGATGCTTTAAATGGAAAAGATTAGGCAGGTGACTCAGGGCTACCACTAGTACCATAGTACAGAAGAAAACAAAAGTTGTAACATCACCTGCGGGTCCTATCGACGCGTCTGCTTCAAACTCGTCAGTTGTGCTAATTTCTATGTCAAAGTGACATCAACTTCGATTGCCTAAATGACTAAATTTAAAATAAATATTTATAATGAATTATTAATAACCTGTCAACTAGGATCTCAATTCACACAGTATTCAGCGTATAGTATTATATTCAATATATATATTGGGTCATCCCATAAATATTGCGGTATTTTTAAATACTTATATTTTTTTAAAAATTAAGATAAACACAGTTCTTTTTTAATCTAAATTATATTTAATCTAAAATATAGTTTTTTATCTAAATGATGATCGGATGGGGTAATGTCCAGCGAATATGGTGGGTGGAGCATCATTTTCCATTCAAACTGCCCCAGCTTTTGGAAGGTCATCCTCACTGTATGTGGCCGAGCATTATCCTGATGGAAGAACACCATTCGTCTTGAAACCAAATATAATCGTTTTTCTTCTAGTGCTGATTTAAGCCGTTCAAGCTGCTCACAGTAGATCTCTCCTTTGTTATCGTTTGGTTTGGGTTTAAGCGTTCAAAGTGGACTAAACCTTTCATGTCCAAGCAAAGAGATAACGACATTTTACGTGGGTGAAGACCTTCTTTAGTCTGGCGTGCCGGTGTTTCACCTTTTCATACCCACTGTCTTAGGCGCTTGACATTTTTATAGAGAACCTATTTCTCGTCACCAGTCACTATTCGGCCGAAAATAAAAGGTTCATTCGTGAGGCGTGACAGCAATGGAGAGCACGCATTCTCTCTCTGCGCACGATAAGACTGGGAAAGTTTGTGAGGAACCCATTGACCCGATTTGCTGACGTTTCCGATGGCACTCAGGTGTCGATGGATGGTTGAATGATCAAATCCAAGCATCTCTGCTAGTTCCTCAATAATTACGATAGGATTTTGACACCCCCCTCGGGTTTGCAGAATGTCTATGTCGAACTCTACAGATCATCCAGTACGAGGCTCATCTTCTAGGCTGTAGTTTCCGGCTCGGAATTTCTGGAACGACAGTTGACACCGGATTACGCATATTGTCCAATCCCCATCTACTGCATTAATATTCCTCGCACTTTCCGTTTCATTGTTGCTTTTATTGAACTCATAAAGCAAAATATACCGATATGCTTCTTTGTCTCTTCCATTATAGGTTTGAAAAAATAACTGGTAATATTTAATTGCACTTTTCAAAACTTGCACTAAGAATAAAAGGTAAAATTACTACCTGTTTTTATGGCAAGTTGATGCAGGTAGTTTTTCCTGTCCCTCTCCGACTTTTAGTTCATGCAATATATATTGGGACGACCCAATATATATATATATATATACAGTTGTAACGTCGCCAAATATCTATCTATTTATCTATGCATGCATGTATGTATGTGTATATGTATGTATGTATGTATGTATGTATGTATCTATGTATGTATTTATGTATGCTTGCATATAAGCAGACATGCATGCATATATGTATGTACGTATGTATGCATGTATGTATGTATATATGTACGTATGTAAACGAAAGAAAGTAGCATTAAAAACATTTTATATATTTTTTAATAATAGCTTCACTCATCTCTACATTACTTAAAGCTAATACCGAGAAACCATCTTCAATTTCTCTCAAAGAATCTGACTCTGCTCCTAGCATCTTATTGGAAACACGACTATTTTCCAGACATGTTCATGTGTGACTTCTGTGCGTGTTTTGTCTGCATGACTCTTTTGTCATTGATATTTGATATGAAGCTTATTCATGGAAGTCACTACGGCTTCTATGATTAACCTTTTTATTTTTTGCAAGAAATTTTATAGAGTTTGTAAGTATCACCCACTAGTATTCTTTGCTATTTAACTTTATCTGCCATTATGTTGAAAAACAGACGCAAAATGAAAATAAATGAAATACTTAGACATACCCACGGAAAAGCAAATGCATAGTCATGAATACATTTAAGTACCCCAAATATAACCAAATCGTAATTCCGTAGCAAGCCTCGGCACAAGTGTAATCGGTCAGGAAACGCACATAAGTGGTTACCAGTCCCGAAGTGAATGAGAATTAATTTACTTTTAATATAAGGATAAAATTTTATTAAACAATTTTATCAGTGGCCAGCATGTGAAAAATACCTTTTAAGGTGAAAATGATACAATCTTTATATACATAAAACTGAGAATGTGTGTGTGTGTGTGTGTGTGTGTGTGTGTGTGTGTGTGTGTGTGTCTGTCTGTCTGTCTGTGTGTTTCCCTAAAACTTGAGAACTACACAACCAATTTCATTCAAATTTTACACATGCATTACTTAGGGTCCATGTAGTTTCATGGGCAAAATAAATGTTCAACTTCTTGCCCATAGCAATATCATATCTTCTCCACTATTTCAGTATTACGTGTTAAAAGTGAAACAAAAACATTTCTCTATTTTCTGTCAGATGCTTTCACTTTAACAATAAAAATAATAACAATTGAATTATATGTAGTAAGTAATAATTAAAATCAAACTAAAGTATAATATTATCGTAACATAACAAAAATAAAAATAGCAATTGGTATAAAGTTGCATCAATGACTTGAACTTGAATAAGTGGTTTCACATGAATGGGAATAAATAAAAAATAAAATTTAAGTGCAGAAATGGAATAGTCCAGATGGAGGTGTGCACGGCTTTTACATTAGATTATTTGCTAATTAGCTAGCATTAAGCATTCTACTGAGTACCGCTGTTAGTTTATTTCTGATCCATAAAGGCCTATAGCTTCAACAGAGTACTGCTTTTTGGTTTACCGTAAGGTTTGTTGTTATTAGCTAAATCGTCTAACCACATAAAAGATCTCATGTCCCTTATCTCTTGAGACGTTCCTCTTTGTTTAAAAGTGTTTCTGGAGAGATTACGTTTTTTTTCTTTGGTGACATAATATTTTCAATATTTTAAACCACAAATTATGAACATAGAAAAAAATCTACATTAATCTCTATTTTTGTAAGCAGTTGTATGTATGTGGTATGTCTGTATTTTGTATAATGTGTAAATTAACCAAATATAAGCAAATTCTAAGTAGCTTGCAACCTTGCAATTGCTGCGATGATTCACACACTCACAGACACATACACACTCATATACAAAATGTGACGATACACACACATACACTCTCACATAGTAAGAGAGACATAAAAAGACATGCATTCACGCATGTCAGTCGTCACATGTTTATATGTATGTGTAGATGCCTATACATGTTTAATAACGTACCTAACGCGGAAGCACACACACAGTCAGAGAGACATACACACTCATACACCCACACATACATTCACAGACACATACACACTCATATACAAAATGTGATGTCGTGGTTGTGTATCGAATGCGCAAACACACAGACACACTCATATAAAATATTCTGTACTATAGTTGACTATAGAAAGATTAATGCGGAAACACCCATACACACTCAAACACATACACACCCATACACTTACACACACATACACTTACACATACATAGACACTCAAATACAAAATGTGACGTCGAACGCGGAAACATACACACACACTCATACACTGACAGACACATGCACATATACAAAATGTGACGTTGTCATCACCATGATATAAAATATCCTGTACTGTATTTGACTATAGAAAGCTTATCTCTATAAAAGGTTATATTGCTTTAATGGAAATGAAAAAAAAAACATTTTGACACGCGTGGGGTCTGATAAAATTTGATTCGATTTGGTGGAGCCGTTCGAGAATGCATTGTGACAGACAGCCAGAGAGACAACAAATTTTATATATATAGATGGATGACAACAATAAATGAGTTCCATGTGTTATTTTATATATCACTACAGTAAAGGCAATTATGTAATACTAAAGGCTTTGGTCGGCACAGAGCTGTAATGAAAGAGAATAGGTCAACATGCCGCACAGTGGGACTGAACCCAAGGCGACATGCTTGGAAAGCAAGCTTCTCGACACACAGCCACGCCTATAAATCATAAAAATCTTAACATACTTGCAAAATGGGACTTCATCCATGTGTATCCACGTAAGTATATATGCAGGTGTATGTGTGTTTGTGGGGGTGCGGTGCGCAAGAAAAACATTTACGGAAATGTACTCATAAAATGTGTATGAAAATAAATTATGTTTATATGCCATGTTTTTAATTCTCCATATAAATGATAGAGAAGTGAGTATCAAATGAAATTAAAATCCTCGTTCAGTGACAGATCGATGAACTTAGTAATGTTTTAACGTTTTTAGTAACAACATATTCTCTCTTCAAATGCCACCCTCTCTTTTGCAAGAAAAAATAATTTTGACGGTAAGAACTAAAACAATTGTTTCACTATCACAATTAGAAAGCGTTTATCTTTACCTTACAAAGAAAAAAGGTGGGTCGTAGGTGTATGATGGAGAATTATTCAATATCGTGTTTGCTTCTATTAGAATCGTTTAACTTTAAAGTGAAAAAAACAACAAAACCGACGTATACAACAGGTATATAAAACATATTTCTGTTTACTTTGTTCATTCGCATAAACTGTAGAAGTTGTTGCACGCACGCACACACAAACACAGAAATTTTTCAGACATTTAGCTGTTATTTTTAGCCGTTTATATTCAGTGTTAGGCAACGGGATGGGGTGGCGAGGGGTGTAAATATTAATTTTGGAGTTCTTCATTGAAAATTTGAAATTAAAAATGGTCTTTTCCGTATTCTTAATCTCTGTATTTTTCCACGTAGATTGAAAAAAAAATAGACAATTTTCAAAAAAGTTAAAAATCTAAAATTTAGGGTGAGGGGGAATTTAAAATTTTGAAAACATGGTCTTTTGCTTATTCTTAATCTGTCATCGAAAACATAGGAATCTGCTGAAAAAAAAGGGAAGCCAGAGCTACAGCCCCATAAATGGCAAGGGCCAAAATTTGCCCCACCCATAGAACCTTCCCCAAGTGATGAAAAACATTCATGCCAAATTTGGCACAGATTGATCCAGCGGTCTGGCCGTGCATAGAGGAAACACACACGCACACACGCAGATACAGTGAATGATATATATATATATATATATATATATATATTATATATATATATATATATATATATATGTACATACATATATGTGTGTGTGTGTGTGTGTGTGTTAAATAAAATGAGACAACAAAGCCAAGGCTGTGTGGAATTTTCAGGACATTTATAAAGAATTGTTCCTGGGATATTAGGGATATCCCTTCATCAGAGACTTTGTGAGATGGTTAAATAGTGGGAAATATTAGAGTTCAATATAAGGAATTATTTTGGAAAAGGAAGGAAATAAAGCGTATAGAGGGAAATAGGAGAATGAATGTAGAAATAAAAATTAAGATATATAAAGATGTTATAGTTGCAGTTTCATTATCCAAGGAAAGTGATGTATAGAAGTGGTAGAAATGCTTCTTGTCCGTGGTATATAAATTCCAATATGCATATATTTTTAGGAATGTGTGTGTGTGCATACATGCATACGGGTTTAAATACACAAATAAGCAGGCCTATATAATAGTGCATGCACACACACATATATGTACGTGTGCGCGCGTGCGTATATCAATATACACTTCTTTCTTTCTTTCTTTCTCTCTGATTCCTCTACCCACACTATCACATTAGCCAGTAGAATAAACACATATGACTATTTATAGAAACTTGACCATTCTTAGTATTCCTCCCTTCCATTTTGAGGTTTACTACACAGTTTAGAAAGCCCCCTCCTTTACCTTTTTCTGTTCCCAACTCTTGGTGCCATTCTAACATATCACCCGATCTCACACACCTTACACATATTCATTACTGACATTCCTCTTCCATCACCCCTCATGATATCCTGACCACCAACTGACACTCATTTTTTCGCTTTTTCCACTTTCTTTCACTCTTTTTTCTCATTTTCTCTTCTTGTTCTCATTTTCTCTTCCTCTTTCTTTCCTTCTTCTTTTCTCATCTTTTCCTTTTGACCAATTTCCCCATTTTAGCATACACATATCTTCTCTCCTCTCTATTCACTTAATAATATCACTACATTTTCAAATTTTCATTCACACTACAAGAACCCTTTGAATGAACAGCACATGGAATCTACGTCTCCACACTTTCCATTTTTAATGAAAAAATATGAACTCCATTTGGAATTTATATACCACGGACAAGAAGCATTTCTACCACTTCTATACACCACTTTCTTTAGATAATGAAACTGCAACTATAACATCTTTATATATTTTAATTTTTATTTCTACATTCATTCTCCTATTTCCCTCTATACACTTTATTTCCTTCTTTTCCAACATATCTCCTTATATTGAACTCTATTTCCCTCTATTTAACCATCTCACATCGTTTCCGATGAAAAGATATCTCTAATACTCGATAAACAGCTGTAATACTAACTTTCTCTTATAAATGTCCTGAAAATTCCGCATAGCTTCGGCTTTGTTGCTTCATTTTATTTAACATATACATGCTCATACAGGACCCGCATTAGACTCCTCACTCGTATCCTTATCGAACCAAGAGTTTAACTATGGTCCTTCCATAGCACCTACATAACGTTACCTGCCACCTAACGTATTCTGGATCCTAATACCTCTTATATATATATATATATATATATATATATATATATATATATATATATATATATATATATATAATATATATATATATATAAGTGATTGCGAGTTTGTTTAGCATATAGTAAGTAGGTAAGACCACAGTATCTTTTCGCAGATAATTGCTGGTAGATACAAGACAGTGTTTTGTGTCGAGAGGCAGGGTCTGCAGCAGAAATTAAAAGAACTGGCACTTTTTTCTTTAATCACACTTAACATAAACATTCGTGGATAATTCCTAGTATTTTTGCGTTTTAACACTTCTAACCTTCCTTTAGCTATTAACTGAAAAGGTTTCAAAATTTCTTAATTAACAGTTAAGCCGATATTGTTCCGAGATTATATCATTATGTTTTAAACTAAGTATAGATACAAGAATTATGTCCTCTCTTTTTCTGTCTACTAATGTATTTTCTAATGAATATTTTAAACTAATTGAAGAAGGAGCCAATTATACTTGTTAGTGTTGTTATTGTTTTTAGTATCTTATCTTTGACTGGTTTACAATATCACGATGATAACAATACTTATGTTGAAGTAGTTAATGTTGCTGTTGCAGCTGCTGCTGGTTTTGATGCTGCTTATGGTGTTAGTGGTATTATTTACGATGTAGAAGAAAATAAGAACGGAGGTGGATTGTTATTGTAGTGGCGAGGGCAATGGTGGTAGTTACAATAATTACTTAAATGACATTAATAGAGATAATGTTGATTATGACGATGATGATGATGAAGAGAAAGAGGAAGAGGAAGAGGCTGAGGCCGAAGAGGAGGGGAAAGAGGAAGTGGATGAAAAGGAAGAAGAGGAGGAGTAACACAAAGAAAAATGCGGTGGTATGACACGACAAGGCATGGCTACTGACAGCAGCAAAGTAATAGAACAGCTGTCTATTGTGATGATGATGATGATGATGATTATAATAACTGAGTTAATTGTGATAATGATATAGAAATATAAATCCTAAAGATGAAATAGCAATGAATTTATTACCTCTGGTGATGAGGACTTAAAGACTCCGCCGGTTACGACGACGAGGGTCCCAGCTGATACGATCAACGGAACAGCTTGCTCGTGAAATTAACGTGCAAATGGCTGAGCATTCCACAGACACGTGTACCCTTAACGTAGTTCTCGGGGATAATCAGCGTGACACAGAGAGTGACAAGGCTGACCCTTTGAAATACAAGTACAACTCATTTTTGCCAGCTGAGTGGACTGGAGCAACGTGAAATAAAGTGTCTTGCTCAAGGACACAACGCGTCGCTGGGAATCGAACTCACAACCTTACGATCATGAGCCGAATGCCCTAACCACTAAGCCACGCGCCCTCACGGTGATGAGGACTATGACGATAATGGTAGCGGTGGTGATAACAATGTAGACTTTGGTGTTGGTAGTAACAGTTCTGTTCAACGATCCTGTTTGAGATTCATATTTTGAGTAATTAATTTCATGCGATGTAAGTGGGAGATGTGATCAGGTGGATAAGGTGCTTTGGTTATGAATCCTCAGATCAAATCTGTAATACAAACTTAGTTACGTTATTTTATCTACGTCACGGGTACGTCACAAATTGTTTTTTTTTCTTGAAACTGAGTAATACCATCTGGTTGATAACTGATGAAGAATTAGGGACCTTCTGCGTCTGTCTTCCGTCCGTTTGTACACTCAGTATACGTTATGCCGTTTATTTACAATCCATGTTTTCATTTATTAAGTAACGGAACGCAACGCACCCTGTCTTTTATTAACAGTAAGTTATTTTTATATATCCGTGCGACTCTACTTCTAGCCTTTCCTCTTTCTTCTTTTTTCTATCTTCATCTTCCTTTCTCTAGCCCTCTTAATTCTATTTCTAGCTTTTCTGGTTTCTCCTTTTCCCCCTTCATCCCTTCCCTTGTTTTGTCTCTGTCACTCTCTCCCCTCTCTCTTGACCTCTTTCTCTTCTGTCTGCTGCTGATACGTGACCGTGACCAGCCTTTCTTTCTGCCCCCTTTTTACACCGGTCGCGTAGCTAACCGGTCCTAAATTCTCTGTGTCCCACTTGCACATGTCTTCCTATTTGTTGTTTTTCTAATCTTTTTCTAATCCTTAAACGTTACCCGCGATTCGTGTCTTTTTGTTTCTGAGGCTATATTTTGCTCGTTTCTTATTTATTTCGTCTTTGTCCTTCGTCCATTGCCTTAAATTACATTCATTCATTTTCCGCAAGCATGGGAAGCCCATACCATCAGTCTTACCATTAATGGTGCGAAACTGAGGAATACCGTCTGGTTGATAACTGATGAAGAAATAGGGACCTTTTGTGCCTCTCTTCCGTCCGTTTTTTGCACTCAATAAACGTTATACGCTATTTATTTCCTGTTTGTGTATTTAAAATAATGTTTCATATATATATATATATATATATATATATAGTTAATCCAAACATTAAACACAAAGAGAAAACACAACAAAGCGAGGACGTGGAACAAGTATAGTGTTATTGGACGCTCAGGAAAGGAAAGAAAGAAGGAGGATTTAACGTTTCGGGTGGAGCTCTTCGTCAGAAACAGAGGAAAAGAAAGATCCAAGGAAGGGAAGACGGAGGAAAAAATCGCCAACAATACACACGCGGTCACATTTCTATATATATATATATATATATATATATATATATATATATATATATATATATATATGTTTGTATAAGTAAAAAGAGAGATTGCTATGATAATCCAACATTGTTGAAAAGAGACACTGGACAATATTACTCTCTGATATTCAAAAATTGGGATGGTCACATCTGGGACAATTTTCATCATAGGTTAGCTCAGATTGAGTAGATCTACAATCAAAGACATTTCAACCATGACCATCCTACTCTTTTACTCTTTTACTTGTTTCAGTCATTTGACTGCGGCCATGCTGGAGCACTGCCTTTTATATGTATATATATATATATATATATATATATATGATATTTCCGTATTTGTGTAAGTGTGTATAGAAAAATATGTCAGTTGAATAAAGTTACAACATGGTCTGGCTTTCACGGTTTTTATTATTGTATTTAAAAAAAAATTCACAATGCTGAAATGTGTTAAACATTAAAAAACATTCAGTAAAGTTCATACAGTTCAATTAATGCTTTCATACGTTCGTAGTAATCATCAGATTTTAAAATGTATTAACTGACATTTGGGTTGAGTCCTTGACAAATGTAGCAAAATGACTGACTTCTCCCTTTTTATACCTTTTAGAAGGCTCCGACAAGCTGAATTTTTCGAATACGGTTTTGACCAATCAGCATGCATCTTAAGCGTCACGGTTTGCCGGGCGCACCAATATTACTGGCCTAGACCCTGTCTTTATTTTAACCAATTAGCATGCGGTTTACATGTAATAGTTTTGTGAGTAAGCAAACTTGGTTTCAATCGGTGAGGATCTTCTGTAATTTGTTTATATTCATATACTCTTTTACTCTTTTACTTGTTTCAGTCCTTTGACTGCGGCCATGCTGGAGCACCGCCTTTAGTCGAGCAACTCGACCCCGGCACTTATTCTTTGTAAGCCCAGTTCTATCGGTCTCTTTTGCTGAACCGTTAAGTGACGGGGACATAAACACACCAGCATCGGCTGTCAAGCAATGCTAGGGGGACAAACACAGACACACAAACACACACGCACACACACACACACACACACACACATACATATATGTATATATATATATATATATATATACTTATATACGACAGGCTTCTTTCAGTTTCCGTCTACCAAATCCACTCACAAGGCTTTGGTCGGCCCGAGGCTATAGTAGAAGACACTTGCCCAAGGTGCCACGCAGTGGGACTCAACCCGGAACCATGTGGCTGGTAAGCAAGCTACTTACCACACAGCCACTCCTGCGCTGTTAAAGATATTTTTTAATCTACATCATTGGTTGCACGCATTCACACAATAATTCCGTTTACTTCGCTGTTCACATTTTCTTCCAACATTATCCTGTTTATGTTCAGGCTGGACATTGTCCACGTCGGTTTTCTCACTGCAGGACTTGCATCATGAAACAAGACACAGTTGTCAGTTATTTTCAACAAGGAAAATACTCACTAGGCCTGCTTAGAAAAATTAGGTAGATTAGAATTCTATCCCAACTAACTTATAATTTCTGACGGAAAACAATATTGTTTCCATAAATATAGAAGTGATACTCAGTTGGCTTAATTCCAATGGTTTATTAAGATTTACGTTCCCAATCCTGAAAGGCTGAAAGAGGTAGCTAAACTCAGCAAGAGTTGTGAAACTTGAAAAGAAAAAAAACATGACAAGAAATCGTATATAAATAACGTATATAATTCTCATGTTTATAATATAGTATTTCACTCCTTTCAACAACTTCTCTACCTAAACCAATGCGGAAGCTATAAATTGTTGTTCGAACTAAATGCAGCAGCTAAATATCCCATAATTCATACTCGCATCTTTAGTAGAAAAAGACAAATTGCATAACGGAATTTGAAAAACATCAACTTTAACTTAGGTCTCTCATGAAAACTAGGCTCATAACCCGGAGTTTAACCCGGCTGCTAGGGTGTATAAATGACTGAAATTAGAACACACCCTGCTGAACGGGACGCTGATCCGTCGCTGGGTTAACTCCCCAGCTCTTACTGAAATTCATTTGCTTCTGCGGAAAGTGAAATGAAGTTTCGGCAATATAACACACCGCCAGGACCTGGAATCGAAAACATAATCTTACGATCGTTAGTGCAACGCTCTAATCATTAGGCAACGTGCCTCCACATAGCACAAAAATACAGAATGACTATGCCTAGAATCTTATTAATCACGGGTGTGTAGCAGTAGCAGTAGCAGCAGTAGCAGCGAAGACGACTACAACAACAATACTTCTGCCACCCAGTATTGTTTACGGACAGGTTGAGCAGTTGCTAAGGGTCTTAATGCTATTGTATGTATGCTGAGGTTGTAATGAAGGGGCTTCAGTGTTTTAAGCGTATAAAACTATTAAGACAGTCCTGCATCTATATAAACTTATATTTCAACATATAAAATTACTGTCGAAGCTTTAAAAAAAAAAATGTGTTGAATAACTTTCATAGTTAAATATTAGAGTAGTAAGAGCTACATGTTGTTCGCTGTCTTTTGACGAATTATATAGCTAGCGCAAGTTACATAATTACCGTCAAATTACTCTCGCCTCGCCTATCTAACATACAATTCCGAACTTTGTCTTCCGCTCTATCTACGCTGTTCGATCAAAACTAACCTGGAGCTAAACAACACAGAGATCGTCTCAGAGCCTGGTGGAATCGTTTCAAGTTCTTTACATCAATTGATTATGTATTTAGGAATTGGATGTTTCTGGATCATCGAACTTCTTAATGATTTATCTTCTAGTCTCATGATTATATTTTTATCCTAAGTATTTATCGTTTAATTGTTTTTCTATTCTTATTATTTATTCATGTGGAAGTAGCGAACTTTCAGAATCGTTAGCGCGTCGGACAAAGTGCTTAGTGGCATTTCCCCCTTGCTCTTTACGTTCTGCGTTCAAATCCACCACAGATCACCTTCACCTCTCATCTTTTCGGGATCCATAGAATGAGGTACCAGTCAATCATAGAGGACGAGGAAGTCGACTTGCCTCCCCTACTCGAAATTTCTGGCCTTGTCTTAAAATTTGAAATTAAAGGCGGCGAACAAAATGTTTAGCGAATATTTTCTTCCAGCTTTTTCGTTGTAAATTCAAATTCTGTCGAAGTCACCTTTGCCTTTCATTATTTCAGGGTCAGTAAAATAAAGTGTCAGACAAGTACTGCGGTCGATGTAATCAACTTGTCTCCCCACACCTCAAATTTGTTGGCCTTGTTGTGTTAAAATTAGAAAGAATTGTTTCTTCGTGTAAAAATCAATATCATTATAAGTGGATGGGGTTAATATGTAGACATTTTTGGTAATAGAAGTTCACCGAGATGTATGTTCTTTCCACCCAAAAAACATCCTATTCTTTTTAGTTTATATCTTTATCATCACAGAAAAATAAAATAAGCCTAGGAAAAAAACGTAGAGAAACCAAATAAATCTCTATTTCGGAATATTTCTATTATTTTTAAATTTCATTTTTTCCCATGATTTATATCCCTTGGGCAATCTTTATTGAGAAAGTATTGTATGTTATATCGATCTACAAACGTATCTAGTTTACATTTTCAGATAGAGTTAACAGAAAAATGTTGAGTATTTTTTATGATATTCTCTATTTTCTGTTAAATAGAATTCGATCGGTTTTTGGACATGTTTATTATAAAATTCTTTATTCTACTTTAACCACAATGTACGCAATTGTATTCTCCAGACGTTCCTTTACAGTTACATTAAAACCTATATTCTCATTTTCTCATTCAATTTTACAGATAAGGCTTATGAAAATACAGTGATTACCACATTATCAGTGAACTGCTATTTTGCAATATTATTACAGTGGAAATCTATTTATATCTTATTAAACAACCATCCTGCAATAATATTGCTGTTATAAGCGGCGAGTGGACAGAGGTTTTTGTGTATCGAACCAAATGCTCAGCCACATTTCTTATGATAAAATAAGTACCAGCTAAGCATTAATGGCGATATCATCAACTTCTTATCCACCTGGCTTTGTGTAAAAAATGAGAAAGAATGTTATTGCAGGTAATAGCAGCGAGTTGGCAGAACTGTTAGTGCATCGGCACAGCGCATTTCTTCTGGCTCTTTACATTCTGAGTTCAAATTCAGCTGAGATTGACTTTGCTTTTCCTCCTCTCGGGTGTCAATAAAATAAGTATCATTCAAGCTCTAAGGTCGACGCAATCGGTTCTCTCCCCTCAAATTTATTAGCCTTGTGTCAAAATTACAAAGAATTACTAGAATGATCAACTACATTATTACATTGAGTAATTATTTTACAATATTACACCGAACATCTATTTACCGCATTAATAACGTAAACAGTTGTATTAAGTGCTTACTGAAATTATACTCTTCATAAATATAGTGAACAAATATTTTACGATATTATAAGTAACATCTGTTCACTATATTAATCAAGTAAACATCTCTTTACCACATTATTTCAGTAGTAATCATTTCATGTGAAGGCACATGGCTCAGTGGTTAGAGCATCGAGCTTACAATCGTGAGGTTGTGAGCTCGAATCCTGGATCGGGCTGCGTGTTGTTTTCTTGAGCAAGACAGTTTATTTCACGTTGCTCCAGTTCGCTCAGCTGTAGAAATGAGTCGCGACGTCTCAGGTGCCAAGCTGTATCGGCCTTTGCCTTTCCCTTGGATAACACTGGTGGTGTGGAGAGGGGAGGCCGGTATGCATGGCGACTGCTGATCTTCCATAAACAACCTTGCCTGGACTTGCCTGGGAGGGTACCTTTCTAGGTGCAATCCCATGGTCTGTGTCGTGACCGAAAGGGGTCTCAGAATCATTTCTACTATGGGTACTGGGCCTGAAATTTTGAGGAGGGGGCTATTCCATTACTTAGACCCCAATATTGGACTTCTAGTTATTTTATCGACCTCAAAAAGAAGAAAGGCAAAAATCAATCTCGACAAAATTTGAACTCAGAACTTGGACGAAATGCCAGTAACCATTTTGTCCGGTGTGCTAAGGATTCCGCCAGCTCGCCCCCATGGTTGGTCACTGTTATAATGTCAACATAATTACACTCTAACAATGTTCACCATAATTACAATGAACAACTATTTTACAATATAACATGTAACATCTGTTAACCATAGTATAGTTAACTATTTTTTCACATTATTACTTTGAGCAACTATTATATACTACTGTTACAATCAACAACTAGTTTACTACATTTTTATAATGAATCCAATGTTTAACACAATCCTTTTACAAATATCATTGCAATGAGCAATTGTTTACAATATTACAATTGTAAGCAACTGCTTCCTAATGTTGTGACAGTGAACAAGTAATTTATCACACTTTTTTACAGTGAACAAAAACTTTACCGAATTATTACATTTAACAATAATTTCACTATATTATTCTAGTGAGCAAATATTTATCCATATTATTTCATTTAGCAACATTCTAATACATTTTGACTGGGAATTTTTGCCGGATTATTAAATATCAACTACTATTGTACTATATTAAGTCAGTGAACAATTCTACCACATTATAACAGTTAACTGTTTTTTCCACATTATCAAAATCGATTACACGTTTATGCGATTATTAGTAAACAACATGATTAACACATGACTACTGTGAACACTGGAGTAGGTGGATTGATAGAATCGGTAGATCGTCGGACAAACTAACTACCTTGCTGTATTTCTTGCTGACTTTACGTTATAGGTTCAATTTCCACCGAGTTCAGCTTTGCCTTTCATTCTTCCTGGCACGATAAAATGAAGTTCCTGTCAAGTACTGGGTTGGATACAATCGGCTAACTTTTTCCACTTAAACCTCAAGTCAATATTAAAAACAAAATTGCAGTTAACTAATAATATTATTTATTTCAGATATTTATATAATGAAAATGTTTAGAAGGAAATTTATAAACACCTTCAGTCCTTTCTTCATCATGTCCTCCGTCTCCCGCTAGATCACCCTACCAAGACTTTACTCTTATTCGATGCTGCAGATGCAGGCTGGAAGAGGCATCATGGCAGGCCCCGTACCAGATGGCTGGATGTGATTAAGGAAGGTCTCCAAGGGTGGGACGTTACCTATGAGGATGCAGAGGCATCGGCACGGGACCGCCAGTGATGGAGAACACTGGTCGGCTCTGCGCAAGATGACGTCTCTGGAACCACTACCCTGGGATGACCCCATCCCCATCAAGCAAGAAAATGAGACAAACAAGCAAACAACTCTTTTTATTGACAAAGTTATTAATTCTTATTAGGCCCCAGGTCAGCTTTTTCCCATCAGATCTATAAACAAAGTCAAGTAGCCATGATAATGTAGCACATTTAGACAGTAGATGTAGGTCTACATCATCTAGTGTGATTTTAAGAGATGGTAGGATGATTTAATGGAGATTTCACTTCTATTTCTAGAAAATTGGCTGCTGAATAGAGACTCCTGTGTTGCTGGAGTGGTCTACTAATTCTATATATCAGTTAGAATTTTGTTACAAATTGTTGGCGCTATCTCAAGAATCGCCTTTCAAATTTATTTCTCCTTCCTCCCCAGAATGGTTGCGAGCTTGCGCCAAACAAAATAATTAACCAATGATGACTTTACCTTTTATTCTTTCGGGGTCGGTAGAATAAGCACCAGTTGAGCTCTGTGGTCGATATAATAGACTACACCCTCCCCACAAATTTCGGGCCTTGTGACTATAGTAGAAAGGAAAAACATAGCCTCAGAACTACTTATATTGTGTAAGAATTATTGTAAAGATACCTTTATTGGTGAGAATCTTTACAAAATATAACTCAATAGATTTAACATGTTCTATTCGTCTATGTTTTATACATTTTCCATTTTTCTTATTCCTATATGCTTTCTGAGGCAAAGACTTGTATGTCTTCTGTTTCTCTAATTTAAGCAGTTATACAGAACATGATCTTAAAGATTAAATCTAAACTGTTTACATTTAAAAACAAAAACAAAGAAAAACAAAAAACAACAAAAAACTAACAAAACACAAAAACCCAGAAGTGAACGTTTCTAAGAGATTTAACCATGAAAAAGTATACAAGTATACGAAGAGTGATTACAAGAATGATTATTGTTAACTAACCTTTTATCAAATTCCCTTAATTTTATTAGGTTGGATTTTAACATGGTCTTTGTCTTTGGTAAAAGCATATTTCAACCAAAATTATTCGAAACTGTGTTGGAATAAAATTATCAAACGAGCAATCTGAGAGTTTAGTTGGCAATGAAGATGAAGTATACTTCTGCAACAGAAAGATCAATTATTGAATATAGTTTATTGAGTCTGCAGTGTTTGTTGTATCTGATCAACGTGGATTTACTTCTCAAGTATAAGAATATGATAGTATTTGATTCTTGTTAATGGAAAATCTAGAATACATCTGATATATATTACGTCAGAATGCATGCAATATCGATTATGTCAGAATGCATGTGACATTCCTCATGTTAGAATATATCTGCTATGTGCTATGATTATAGTATATATTTTAATATACCATCCTTTGCAAAACTATCAAAAACTCTCAGGATATATAATTCAGTAAAACGTTTATTTGTTCCTCTACTATCCGAATCCCAAACCTTGATGCGTTAATTCACACTAACAGTAACAATATGTGCACTGATATATATATATATATATGTGTGTCTGTGTATCTGTGTGTGTGTACACATACATATAATATATGCGCATATATATTTATAGGCACACACATAATATATATATACATCCATGCATATATGTGTATGTATGTATGTATGTATGTATGTATGTACACATATGGAAAACAAGAAACTTTTAAAACAAAATGCGTGAGAAATACCATGTGGTTTTCTTACAAATGATGTCATAAGAAATACAAGTGCGTGGTGCGCTGTAGAAGCGTTGTTGATATTCTATGTTCTAATGTAAATAAAGTTTTGTATGTAAAAGCTGGAAGAACTGCCGAGACAATTATAAAGAAGACAAAGCTAAAACTTCCTATTTGTGAGTGGAAATAAGATTCGTTTATGACGAGATTCAATCCTCCAAATCCAGTTTGAGAAAAGGAAAGTATATGAATATCCTTGTTTAACCTTCAGACTTATTCTTTTTCAAATATCGATTACACAAATAATGTTTTTAGATACTCTCCAGACAGTTTGTCTCAGTGGTTTGACACCAGAATATGGTTATTATTAATGTTATGTTATAACAAAAGATGAAACAGAATGATTAGTATAATATTGCTAATGATGATAATTAACTAGACGATGTTACTGAAACGCATACACATCGTTATACAATAGAAAAACAGTTTAAGACCTCAATACAGTGTTTGTGGAAAAACCAATGTTAATTCTGTAACTATCTCATCTTTATTGTGGACAATTGACCCAAATAATTGATGGTGGTATAAGTGGCAGTCAATTTATCGATTGAACTAAGGAAACTCGGTTTACATTGGTTTTCATAGTATAAGTACTATTTGTCGATTGCTACTCTTGACAGAAGTGTTACCACTTTTCAGGAGGGATTTGAACTCAGAATGTACAGGGCACAATCAACACAACGACTGTTAAAAAGATATCACTACTACCAACACTGCCATTAGTAATATCGCCACTACGACTGCTACTAACACAACATATATATAGACCCTTACCAGCGGCAACAGTACAATTACCAACATAACCGCTACCAACACCATGACAATCAACTACACCGCAACCAACACCACATCTATCAACACTACGGATACAAATACCACCATTATAAATATTATCTATATATTCCTCTGTCTGTGAGATAGTAGGAGGAAATTTGAAGATTTGACTGTTAATTGTAGCAAATCAAGGGGCCACATACAGACTTTTATTGACTCATTTTTTTTTTACTTGCTGTAAATAATGCAAACTAGCGGGGCCCGTTAATATTTCACAGAATTAATGGTAAACCTGCTGAGTTATTTATGAAAATACCTGACAGCGTAGCCTGTGTTGTGTCTGTATGGAAAGACAGTTGCTCATCTGCTACTCATTGAAAAGTGAAACAAATTGGAATACGATGATTACTTAATAGACTTTATATATACACTTTATATACTTTATGTACAATTTTATAGACTTAATACACAGCGTTCATAAAATAAATATTCACTCTTTTTTTTTCCATTTTTTACATAAAGAAAAAATATCCCGTACATATGATACAACCTTTAGTTAAATTGCATATATCTGCCATGTAAATAAGCGTTAAGTGATAGGTGATATAAAAAAAAACTTAGTTTAATTTAAAACATTCACTTTTCAATATCCAACGACCACCACCATCACCACCCTCCTCCTCTCTCTCTTCCATTCTTTCCCCTGCCCCTCTCTCCCTTCCATCTTCCTTCTCTCTCTCATTTCTCGCTTTCCCTCCTCTCTATCTCCCCTCCTCTCTCACTCTGTCTTTCTTGAACCTCGCCATCAGAACATCGCCCCTCTACTAAAATTATACTTTTAACTCTCCTCCTCAACTAACGTTTTTCAACTAACGTTTTTCAACTAACGTTTTTAACCACGTAATAAATATTATGTTCCTCCACATCTCACATCATGGACACTTCCCTTTTTCTTTCTCCCGCTTTCTGCTTCACTTAATACAGTTTATATATAAACACTTTATATACCTTATGCACAATTTCATAGACTTAATACACATCACTCATAAAATAAATATTCAATCCTATTTTTCCATTTTGTCCATCAGCAGAAAAAATATCCCGAAAATATGATACAACCTTTAGTTAAATTGCATATATCTGCCAAGCAAATAAGCATGAATATTTCACAGAGTTACACTTATGCATATGCTTTAAGTAATAGGTGATATTAAAAAATTAGTTGTTTTAAAAAATACACTTTTCACTATCCACTCACTATCACCTCCATCATCTCTACCACCACCACGCTCATCTCCACCACCACCACCACCACCATCATCTCTCTCCCTCTCTCTCCCTCCACCTCCCTTCCTCCCTCTCACTCCTCCTCCCTCTCTCTTCCCCTCACCCTCTTTCCGCTTTCTCTTTGCCTTTCTTTAACCTTACCCCCAGAACATCACTCGTCCGCTAAAATTATATTTTTTAACTCTCCTCCTTTTTTAACCACGTAATAAATATTACGTTCCCCTCTACCTCACGTCAGGATGCTTATCTTTCCCTCTTTTTCTTTCTTTTTCTGTCTCAGTCTTCGCCTTATTCTCTTTTTCTCTTTCCTCTTACTTTCTGCTCTCTTTCCCTTCAACTAATCACGTGAAAGCGTTACAATTACATTCCTTCTACCTCACTTCATGGAGGCTTCTCTCTCCCTTCCTTTCTCCCTCCTTTTTTCCCTATCCTTTTCTTTGTCCCTCTTTTTCTTTAATCACATGAAAGCGTTACCGGCGGATGAAGTAACGCAATGACAAGCAGAATTAGTATAAGATCATTTGAAAAATACATTTAGCTTGGGAATTCTGTTAATTATATTGTAAACTTAAAAAATTATAAAACACATAATTAAGCTATACATCTTGGAAAACTTTGCAGTGTTAATGCTAGAAAATATTGTAATTATGCTAGAAAGTTATATAAATGGTACACCGCTGACCACAATTTATTCCTTATTCCCAGTTAGTTTACCAAGTTACAGGAATCATTAATTAATCACCCAACAAATTTGATCTATCTTGAAAAACTGATACAATTCAAAATCTAGAAATGTTTTTTTTTACGGCAAGAAAAGGAAGCAGCTCAATAATCGTGCATAAGAATTAACCACTACGTTTCATATTAAATATTTAATATGAACAGATATAGAACCGAGAAAAATATCTACGACACAAGGAGGGAAAAAATGAAGTTTAACCTAAAGGGAGGGACTAATTTAGTAACATTTAATTTAATTCATGAGAATTTATTTGATCTAATAAGTGTCAATGATGTTCCTTCTTTTAAAATATAACGGGAAGTACATAAGTTGTTAAATATATCACAATTAAAATAGGAAAAACAAAAACCGAGGTTATGTTAGATATCCCTGATGAATATGTTTGAGATAGTTTCCACATATGAATCTATTTGTAACACTTAAAGACACGTCTTGTGTCCTTTAAATAAATGATATTTTTAAATAATATTTATCTCACACCAGATGGAGTACTTTTTCATGAATTTTTTTATCACGGAACAGAACATTATATATATATAAATTTATAACAATAAACCCTTATTGTTATAATTATATATAAAAAAACACTTTTTTTCTATGTTTTTACCGAATATTGTCCTTTTCCATACCGAAAAACTACTGGGTGAAATTTGTTGATTTTAAATTAAATATCTTTCACCCTATATCTGTAACGAGTATATATATATATATATATATATATATATATATATAATATATATATATAATATATATATATATATAGGGTCACTCCATAAATAATGCAGTTTTCTTGAACTTAAAGTTGGAGACGGACGTGATAAACTACCTGCATCAATTTGCTATAAAACTGGTAGTAATTTTACCTTTTATTTATTCTTAGTGCAAGTTTTGAAGAGTGTAGTACGATTTTAACAGTTACTTTTTCAAAGTTATAATGGAAATGAAAAAGGAACATATTCGGTATATTTTGTCTTTATGAGTTCAACGAAACGGAAAGTGCGAGGAATATTAATGTAGTATATGGTGATCGGGCAATTAGCCTAAGCCAGTGTCAATGGTGGTTTCAGAAATTCGTCGTCCTGGAAGATATGTAGAGCTCGACGAGGTCGTCCTGTAAACTCTGGGGGAACGAAGTCCCATCGTAATTATTGAGGAACCAGCAAAGAAGCTTGGATTTGGCCATTCAACCATTCATCGACACCTGCGTGCCATCGGAAACGTCAGCAAATTGGGTCAATAGGTTCCTCACAAACTTTCCGAGTCTAACCGCGCGCAGAGAGTGAATATGTGCTTTTCTTTGCTGTCACATCTCACGAATAAACCGTTTTGCGACCGAATAGTGGTGAGAAATGGGTTCTCTGTAAAAATGTCAAGCGCCGAAGACAGTAGGTAGGGAAAGGAGATACACCGGTACCCCAGGCTAAAGAAGGTCTTCACCCGCGTAAGGTGTCGTCATCTTTTTGGTGGGATACGAAAAGTTTAGTCCACTTTTAACGTTTAAACCCAAACCAAACTATAACAAAGGAGAGATCTACTGTGAGCAACGTGGGCGGCTTAAGTCAGCGCTAGAAGAAAAACGACCATCTTTGGTTTCAAAACGAAAGGTGTTCTATTAGGATAATGCTCGGCCACATACAGTGAGGATGACTTTCCAAAGTCTAGGGCAGTTTCAATGGGAAACGATGCCCCTCCTGCTGTATTCGCCGGACATTGTCCCATCTGATTATCATTTATTCCGCAGTCTTCAAAATCATTTGGACGAAAAAAATATGAATTGTGTAGACGAGCTCAGAACAGTAGTGGGGGTGTATTTTTCGTCGTGGACAAGTGAAATAGATGGAAGAGCATTGTAGAAAATGAAGGGGCGTATATTTTAGATTAAAAACTTTGTTTATCCTAATTGTGAAAAATTAAAGAAGTATATTGAAAAACCGCATTATTTATGAGATGACTCAGTATATGTATGCTTGCGTGTGTATGAGAGCTTTCAGTGATTTTTTTCTTCAACGCATGAGGTTTCGACCAACTCTAATCCATGACAGAGGATACTTTCCCAGAGCGCTGCACTGTAGGATCGTGCCCTGTTGTTAGAGGAGTACTTCTTAACCACATGTCATTATTGTGAAAATTTTGCAAGTTCTTGGTAATGGTAACTTATTTAGCTTGGCTAGTGCTGATGTTCAACTAGCGTTAAATAACAGCAAAAAAATTTTTTCTCACTGGAAGTGAATGCGAATTTTATGTGAAGAGCGATATCTTAATAGAAAAGTGAGAACTCTGTGATGTTAGAACAAAACGGTTTAGTGAAACATACAGTTTTTATAATATGTTCAGGAAGTTTATTTGCTATCACAATAAAACCATCGTCCGTAAATTGAAGATGTCAATCCTGGAATGATTTGAAGTATCTCAGGTGGTTAGAACATAGGCATGAATTATTGGACGGGAACAAGAAAGGAAGCTTAAAAATACACAAGAAAATTCTATTCTTCGAACCTGGGAAATATTTCACCACGAGAGAATGAGCATTAAGTGGCCAATTGGCTAAAGCGTTTGACGCTTGTATTGTATATTCCAGCTTTAAGGCGGCGAACTGGCAGAAACGTTAGCACGCCGAGCGAAATGCTTAGCAGTATTTCGTCTTCCGCTACGTTCTGAGTTCAAATTCCGCCGAGGTCGACTTTGCTTTCATCCTTTCGGGATCGATTAAATAAGTACCAGTTACGCACTGGAGTCGATATAATCGACTTAATCCGTTTGTCTGTTCTTGTTTCGGAATCGATAAAATAAGTACAATTTGAGTACTATGGTCGATTTACCCCTCACCGAAAATGCTAACCTTGTGCCAAAATTTGAAACCATTATTAGTTCCGATATTTTTATAATCTGAGTTCAAATCCTGTCGATGTCAACTTTGCTGCTCTTGTTTCCTGCGTCGATAAGTACAGCATTAGTCTAGAGCAGTAGAATGGAAAACTCGCTGGAACGTTGAACTGAATGTTTTGTGGTATATATATGTTCCATTTCTTTACGTTTTTCTTTCTACTATACTTCTTGTGTGATAGATTTAATCCTCATTGATATAACAGAACCCTTCGGCCTATTGGAGAATTTAGTTGCAAGAATTCGAATGGATCTCCGGTTTGAGGTAATTTACTTTTCTCCCTCCCGCAGTCTCGGAGACTTAAAAATGAACGTGAGCATCGGCCTCCCTTTTCACTAAGTGATTAGTAAAAATTACAAACAATAATTTCTTTGGGTTTCACTGTTAAAATTGGGAAAGGAAAGATAACGATTCTCCTTAAAACTACCGGAACTTCAATAGTGTGAGATTCAGAATGAAATATTTTAGAGTGTGAAAATATAATATGATTGTGAAACAGTTATGAAATATAATATCACTAATCCTGGAGTGATACCTATTTCTTTACTACCCACAAGGGGCTAAACAAGAGGGGACAAACAAGGGCAGACAAACGGATTAAGTCGATTATATCGACCTCAGTGCGTAACTGGTACTTAATTTATCGACCCTCCAAAGGATGAAAGGCAAAGTCGACCTCGGCGGAATTTGAACTCAGAACGTAACGGCAGACGAAATACGGCTACGCATTTCGCCCGGCGTGCTAACGTTTCTGCCAGCTCACCGCCTTTCCTGGACTGATTCCATCTAAATTATCTATTGGACTTAAACACAGTTACTCTAATTGAATCGTAAAATACATGGAAGAGCAAAAACATGCAATCAACATTGCGTTCGGTTACTTCACAGAATGATCGTTATAATTATAATGGATGGTAGTTATAAGAATTTATTATGATTATAGTTATAATTAATACTTATAATAGCTGATAGTTATGATTAGTTTCTACAAAAGAAGATAGTTATAATTAGTGTGTATAATGATGATAGTTATAGTGTTTATTACGGATCATTATTATTATTTGTGCTTATGAAGGATGACAATTATAATTATTGCTTAAATGGGTGATAGTTATAACTAGTGTTTATAACGTAGAGATATCTAAAACTTTTAGACGATGAAAAGAAACAGGTGAGATCTTTACAGGAATGCATTTAGTGGTGTAGAGTTTTTCTGAATAATATTTTGACGGCGAATAATATTAATAATAATAATAATAATATTTAAGACGACGGCGAGCTCGCATAATCGTTAGCACGTCTGGCAAAATGCTTAGCGGCATTTCGCCCGTCTTTACGTTCTGAGTTCAAAACCCGTCGAGGTCAATTTTGCCTTTTATCCTCTTCAGGTCAATAAAATCAGTACCTCTTGATAACTGAAGTCGATGTAATAGACTTACCCCTTCCTCCAAAACTACTGACCTTGTGCCATGAGTCAAAACCAATATCTTGGTTATTCTTGTAGTTATTGGTATATAAAAGAGTGTTTATTTGGAATCTACCGTCATTGATATCTCAGCATGTATCTCAGCAAGGGAGAGAGTGGCTCTGTACAACAGTTTTCTGAATAATGTTAAGAATTTTCTTAATAAAAAATGTCTAAGTTTCATACTTGAAATACCTTGACACATAATAATTTTATTCGAATTCAAAATGTTTTCACTGATTGATAACATTTCGACAATATCCATCCAGAGAGGAATGACTTCAAAGAAATGAAGAAGAAAACTTAAGATCAGCCCAAAAGATCTATTAAAATATAATTCGTTGGTTAAACAAAAATCTGAAGTTATTTAGGATTTATTTAATAAGTCGCTTGAAAAACATGATGCAAACTAAGTCAAAGACGATCGACTGCAAAACCATTTTGATGAAAATTACATAGGAAAATACGGTAAAACGCAATTGGGCGCAATGCTTGCTGTAATCTACAGTAATCTATCAATCTATGAAAACAAAATGCTTTGCTATACAATGAACCACCATTCAACAGAATCTTGTTGAGCCGATCACTGCATAGAGGAACGTGTTTGAGAAATAGATCTTTTGTAGTTTTGAAAGCCATTTTTCTAGTCATATTGTATCAGAATTTGAACTTATTTCGTCAGGCGGAGGAGAAAGTAGTTCCCGTCATTTCTTTCAAACTCTGCTATAGACGTGAAATCGACGTAATTGATGTTCAGCTTGAAAAGATTTAGGTCAAAGTTGCCAGGAAAAAGACGGAGGCTGTGCCGAAGACAAGTTTTCAGAGCAGGGTCTGGGAGGCGAGAAACAGTGATTATTATTAAAATCTACGCATTAAGGCAGAATCGTGAGTGTATCGGGCAAAATGCGCCACTT
The DNA here is from genome assembly GCF_006345805.1 of Octopus sinensis. Taxonomy (NCBI): domain Eukaryota; kingdom Metazoa; phylum Mollusca; class Cephalopoda; order Octopoda; family Octopodidae; genus Octopus; species Octopus sinensis. The sequence goes on along the minus strand of NC_043006.1, from coordinate 88,644,686 downwards.
CTTCCGGCTCTTAACATTCTGAGTTCCACTTCCGCTTATTCAAGTTCGGTGGTCGATGTAATCGACCAGTACCTTCATCCACCTCCCACAAAATTTAAGGTCTTGTGCCAATACCGAAAGAATTATTAAAATTCCAGTTGACAAAATCGTTAGAATGTCCGGCAAAATGTGAAGTGACGTATCTTCTGTTTTTTTTTTTAATTTCTGAGTTAATCTACCACCAAGGATAACTTTTTCTTTCATCTTTTCGAAGTCGATAACATAAAGAGCCAGTCAAGTACTGAGATCGATGTAATCGAATTACCCCTTATAACACATCAAGAAATTTATTGAAAAGGTGGTCTTGTCTTATCTCACGGACTTCTTCCATTCTCTTTACAGATATTAGGAGTGCAACTAGGATCTCCACTGACCTCTTTACCATGTTCTTTCTTCCCAGAATATCTTTCTCTGGATTACCTTCTTACCCCGGTTTTTCTTACAGCCATCACCTTACAACTTTGTAAGAAAAGCCGTATTTATAGGAAAATTACCGCATTAATATCAACGAACTGTGAGTAGGTGGGGGAATCTGCGAAGACCATGATTACAGACTATTACTCTAGAGTGAACCATTAAGAACCAAAAATTAAGTCAACAACCGAACTACATTTTCACCAAATCTCTCTGACTTGCTAATTACCTATGTGTTTTGCAACTAACAATTATCGACAATTAGCAAAGTATATCTCTGTTCGAATGTTCCTATTGCTTCAGACAGATATACTTTCATAAAATGTCTGAAATATGAAGCAGAAATTGAATCAAATATACTTAAATCAAATCACCGAGGGAATCCCAATTTAGTTTCTCGACCTGCTAAAAATAGTAGCCAAAAACAAACTGTGTATTTCACCTTATTACAACCGATTGTAGTCGAACATGTTAAACATGAATTTACACGAATATATTTTATTCGAAGCTGCTTCATGCGACATGAACAATTTAATTCCAGACAACCAAACCATCTGCACATCAGCAGACAGTTCGTCTGCTGTTTTCATAAGTATAATGTCATACTTACTGGGCTATTTACTTCCTACGATCTAATGACGTAGCACATATCCCAAAACAAAATTTGTACTTACGCAAGTCTAGGTGAAGCATTTTCTCTTGCAGCTATATCGTTAGGTCTTTTCACAGTCGATTATATTCATGTTAAGCACTATTTCACACGAATATAATTTATCCATAGCTGCTTCATGCGACATGATACACACACACACACACATACATATATAGTTAGATAGATGTATGTATATATATATATATATATATATATATATATATATATATATATATATATATATTATATATATATATATATATATACACATTTATATATGTGTGTTAAAGATATATAGATATATTTTTAACATGTTCCTGTATATTTAAGCGTGAATGACATTGGCTGCGGGATTTTGTCTCGAAAATATACGCTCCATAGACTCTCTATATAAGAACACATCAAGCCTAGTTCTATGACTGCAGGTCTGCATTGTATTTTAGTGTTATTTTGCCTCTTCAATGACTGACACCGCTACGGTCATTTGGAACTAAACTGGAACATTTGCTCCTATATATAAGAAACAGTAAGTAATGCATTTACTGATATATGTTAGATGTACAGGTATGCATACATGTGAGTGTGTGTGTTTGTGTGTGTGTCTGTATGTGTGTATAGATATATAGATATATTTAAGTCAATGAAAGATATAAAACCTCAGCGAAAATCCCCCAATAATCTATGCACGGAACATTCCCAGTCGTTTTCCCACTAATCCTGCACTGAATCAATTGGAATCCAATAACAAAGGACTCCATTGCTCACGAAATGTAATATAAAATAAAATGAAAGGAATAAACATGTAAATAATAATCACAATTACTTTCTAAATACTTTGCAAATCGTCTCTCGTACATATTCTTCTTGTTTTTATTATTATCATTTAACTCTAGATATTTCCCCTAACCACCAAATCTAAGATCAAAGGTTTCTAGCAGTGTTACTCCGTGTGTTTGCCTATATAAGTCTGTACGGTCCAATGTGCTCGTCTTTATTTAAGAGTAAGATGTATGTTTGATGTAAGGAAATATTCTTATATTCTTTTATTCTTTGACAGTGCTTCGTCATGGACTCGCGCCATGATGTAGCACTGCCTTTAAGGGTTTTCTTCGGTCACCTCGACACTTGTACATATTTCAGATATTTTATCAATGTATATTTTATCGAATGTGTTTGTTGCTTTTATTCGTACATTATGTTTTACACGGTTACACATCAACACAAGCACACATACATACTTATATGTACATCTATCTATCTATCTATCTATCTATCTATCTATCTATCTATCTATCTATCTATCTATCTATCTATCTATCTATCTATCTATCTATCCATCTATTTATCTGTCTGTCTGTCTATCTATCTATCTATCTATCTATCTATCTATCTATCTATCTATCTATCTATCTATCTATCTATCTATCTATCTATCTATCTACCTATCTGTATGTATGTCTGTCTGTACATATACATATATGTGTGTGTGTGTATGTATATACAATATTCCAAACATACCTACATATCACCTACCAGTCATTTCTCGCTGCTTCACCCACCGACAGACTTGCAAAAGAATATACAACGCTAAAAAGAACCCAACCCAAGTATAGTATAATCTGTTGAAGGAGATTAAAGTGATGCTCCGAAGTCACTGTAATATAATTTCCTTGTAATAATTCAATGACCATATACTAAGTTAAAATGTATTAAGTGATCATTCAGTTTAACGTTGAATGTTTTTAAAAGCAAATATTGATACACGCACAACTATAATACATACAAACAAACACACATGCATACATACATACATACATACATACATACATACATACATACATACATACATACATACATACATACATACATACATACATGTGTGTGTGTGCGTGTACGTTTACGAATATAAAAAAAATGTGGAAGACCCAATAGTGGGATATGCGATTATCTAATTGAGGGATCAGAGTTCTCCTTCAAACAGGGACAACGTTTCGCAGTAAAAAGCAACTTCACATGTGCTTCGGAGAACCTGATATACACACTAACCTGCTCTAGATGTCAAGAGCAATATATAGGCCAAACAAAAAATAGTCTACGTAAAAGAATGGCCCTCCACAGATCCCAGATAAAAATTCCCCATAACAGAAAATAGCATTCAACCAACACATAGACATTTGCGCCAACAACAAAAATCCAAGCTTCAGAATTTTCCCCTCTACCAAATCAGGGACGATACAACCTGGAGCCAACGAATTAGTAAAGAAACTCTCTTTATTACAAAATATAGGCCCCTTCTGAACGTTCTACCACTAACGACATGTCCACCTCGGGCTTAGAATAACACAAATACACACGCAAGTATTAAAAATGATACACTCAAGACATTCCCAAGAATTCATTGGAAAACAGTCCCAATCACTGCTATAATCCATAACGTGCCAATTTAACGTCATTTAACACCTCACTACTTTCACACTACCTACATTCATTCTTATTCTCCCTTCTTCTTCTTCTTCTTCTTCTTCTTCTTCTTCTTCTTCTTCTTCTTCTTCTTCTTCTTCTTCTTCTTCTCCTTCTTCTTCTCCTTCGTCTCCTTCCTTCTCCTTCCTAACTTTGTCACTAATGCTTTTAGAATAATACCTAAGCAAATTCTATAAACAAAACATTCAAAAGAAATATTTTCATGATTTGAACAGGGACTGCTATCATTCACTGAACATTCAAAATACTACTATCATGGCACTCCCAAATTCTTCTTCTTCTTCCCCTTCTCCTCCTCCACCTCCTCCTTCTTCTTCTTTTTCTTCTCCTTCCCTACCAAGAATTCACAACGACCTCAGGAGTAAATAAGAGAGACAGACACAGGTAGAAACAAGGGAAATGCCACTTGTATTTGAACACTATACAAATATTCTTTTTAAAAAACTTTTCTTTTAATTTTTCTAAATTTAATTATTTAATTGTTACGATTGAAAAAGTCTTAATGCCTGAAACCGGTACTGAAATGTTTTTTCTAAAATTATTTTAGCATTTTCTATCTCTACTTTTTTCCATATACTCGTGTATTCCTTTTCATCCTTATATATATATATATATATATATATATACACATATATATATATATATGTGTGTGTGTGTGTGTGTGTGTGTGTGTGTGTGTATATATATATATATAATATAATATGATATGATATATGTGACAATTATATTGCAGATAAATTCCTTTATTTACATAATATCAAGGTTTCATTCTTTTGTTATACTATTACTATATATATATATAATAATAATAATAATAATATAATAATAATAATAGGGAATATTCCAAACTTACAAGGAAAAATTCAATTTAGTAATACTAAATCAAATTTCACAATATATAATATATGTTTATAAATTAGAGAAGAACCACCTTTATCAATTCAACAATGAAATAACAATGATATAATTAAATTATACCATAGAGAAAAAAATTAAATATACAATAAAAGCATATACCAATAATAAAGTAAAGTACAAAATAATAAATAAAATGTATATAATTGGTAAAAAGACTACACGTGTCTTGAATTCAAATGTAATTCCAGACAACCAAACCATAAGTATAATGGCATATTACTGGGCTGTGATCGACAAATACTTTGTAAAGAATTAAATTGTTCCCGTCGCATGAAGCATCTTTGAATTAATGACACTACATGGTCATTGAATTATTACAAGGAAATTATTAACAGTGACTTCGGAGCATCACTGTAATCTCCTTCGACAGATTATACTACACTTGGGTTGGGTTCTTTTTAGCGTTGTGTATTCTTTCGCAAGAAGTCTTTCGGTGGGAGAAGCAACGAGAAATGACTGGTAGGTAATATGTAGTCTTTTTTCCCAATTATATACTTTTTATTTATTATTTTGTACTTTAATTAATTATTGGTATATATTTTTATCGTATATTTAATTTTTTTCTATATGGTATAATTTAATTATATCATTGTTAGTTCATTGTTGAATTGATAAAGGTGATTCTTCTCTAATTTATATCTATATATATATATGTAGCAAAAGTAATAATTTATAGATATTCTAATGTATCGCTACGCACTTTTCCACATATGAAATGTTTCTTACATTCATAATCCGTACTCCTGGGATGATCACAGTACAGTCCGTCGTATCCTTCGACATCAGACTATGATCGTAAGAAATACGTAACTTGCGGAAAAGCGCGGAGTGATACATTAAAATATTTATAGATTCCATCCATGGATTATTATTATTACTGTATTTATCTTACCGTATATGGGCACAGCTCGATACAACCCCATAAAACTGTTATTGCAATTTGGTATCATTAGGACTTTTTATATGCTTTTCCCGCAAGCGAACTTAAAATTATATATATATATATATATATATATATATATATATATATATATATATATATATATATATATATATATATATATATATATATATTTATATGTGTGTATATATACGTACACATACATATGTATATGTTATATATCTATGTATAAATAAATACGTCACTGTCAATACTTTTCTTGTTAAAGTATAAAGTCCTAGAAAGAGAAATGAAGGCGCAGAATGTTGCAGTATTCTTAAGTATTGAACCTGGAAAAGTACAGGTTAAGCAATAATTAAGAGAAGAAAAATACAGGACAAAAAGAAAACATCCTTCAAATATTGCTGCTGAAGTTAGAATTTCCTAAATAACTTTCTGAAATCTTTCATCAAATTGTGTGTGCACTGTTTAGTTTTTTATATTTTTGGGCTCTGTATTGCAAATCTTAAAAATCTAGGTTAATATATTTGATTAAAATTCTTTTTTGTATTAAGCGAAAACATTTCTGTCTTATTTGTAATGCTACATTATTTTTTAGATTTTATTTTCTTAACTTAACTCATTATCTAAAAGTTCTAAATTACAGATATTATATTAAAATTAAACTCATAGAAAATATGTAATTAAAAAATGAGAGTAAAAGATAGTAAAAAAAATTTTTAAGAAACAAAAAGTAATTTCTTTAAAGTTTGCAGTATGAAATAGCAAAATATTCTCTATTGACAGTCAGAAGAATATTAAAAAAATGAAAGCAAATGAACAAATAGAGTGCAATACAAATGGTAGAAATGACTCTCTAGCATTAGAAATCTTTGGGGTTATAATACATTGTCAATTTTGCTTAAATTGCTATTATGCGATTTTTTCTATATATAAAGCACTAAATTTGTAATATTAGGCAATTAGTCTTTTCACTAAATTTGAAAATAAATAGCTTTTTGAGTATTTTAATTTAAGCTTTTATATAAAAATATAAGAGTGCATTTATTGCTATTTTAGATTTTAAAATCTAACTTCAGTAGCAATATTTTAAGTTTTTCTTTTTTCTCGTCCTCTACTTTTCTAAGCTGAATTACAGCTTGTCCTGTACTTTTTCAGGTTTATAACTTAAGAATATTCTACCATTCTGCGCCCGTATTTTTCATTTTGGCCCATTTTCGTCTCTAGATAACGCTTCTATTATCATAATGAATTATATTTAGCTTTATACTATTCATTCTAGTAATACTAAAAATAAGAAATAAATGTTTTAGCTTAATGCAAAGAAATTTAAAAACCAAAAATATTAACTTTATTTAAACAAACTTTGAAGCGCAGAGTGAGTTGGTATTTTACTGAAAATAAAGGAAAACACCGAATAGCTGTGAAAACGGTTTGGAAGATCGGGTGAATACTCTTAGAAAATGAAACTCCCCATCCCCCACCAAAAACGGTGGCCAGAAAGCCGCTACAAAAAATCGAAAGAACTTATCAATTTTTTTTATTTGTTAAAATGAACACCGTTTTTGCCATCATTTAAAGCCACCGCAAGAGCTAATATTTTTTGACGCAGTTTCCGCTGTAAGATTCCGCTTATAGAGCTCTTTCATTTGAACAGTACTATTGTATAGTTTTCTTTTGCAATGGCTGAGACACTTTGATTCAAATTCAGTTTCTCGCCTTATTCTCCTACTTTTGACCTTATATATTTTGACCTAACGTTTTTGTAAATGAACCAAATTTCGATTATCTAATCTCAAAATGTTGCTTACGGCTGGACTATCATTGCTAAAAAGATCAAATTCAAATTGGTTGAGAAATGAAATAGTGTTGAAGCCTAGAAGTTCATCCGAGTGACTAAAAGTTGATCTTAAAAATATATTCTCCCATTGCAAAATATAATTGATGTAGTGAAAGCTTTAACTTTAACGATTTATTTTCGTTAGAGCATAGTATACCACTGGAAGCGCCAATAATAAATAACGGTCAGTGTTTTAGAGTTCATAAAACTTTCTCTGATTTATCTGAAATAAGGACGATTATAAATGGAAATGTTGACAGTTATTTCTTTTGTAATTTTGTCTGATAACAGTTAACCTACATTTCGGCTGTACAAGCTACGCCTTAGGGCAAGATGGTTTCTATTTCAATGAGATATGAAATAACAAAACCCTTGTTTTTGGTCGTTCTTTTTCATTGCAAGAGAAAGAATTGTCTTATCTGTAGTCTTATTTATTTTCTGCTTTTCGTTTGTAAAGCTAATTTGTGTTTGATAGAATGGTCTGTATCGTAGTTATTATGCATTTCTTTTCTTTTCTTTTTTGTTTTAATTACTGATTCATTAATATTCATATCCAACGATAAATTCTTTAATATTCTATCACATAGCTATTTCAAATTACTTGCATTTGAATAGTACAAACTGATTAAACATTTATGAATTATATTATGTCATAATAAAAAGAGAGAGAGAGGAAGGAGAAATTATGTATGTTAAAAAGAAAGGTGAAGATTATTTTATAATTTTATACAGCTAAATGGGAACCATTCGTAGTTTCTTCATACATCACATTAGCTGAAGACGGGAACTGATTACCTGAAAATAAAGATAAGTGCTTCAGTGGTCTAGATATGGAACGCTACATTTCCATTGGTAAAAATGAGAAGCAATTCATCTGATTTACGAAAATATTTAAAAAAGTTTTAGTGAAATGATGTATTATTTCCATTTAGTTTTTTAAAAGATTCTTAGAGACTTCTGAGCATTTCACAGTAATTCAAAGTATTCCAAAACAAGTCATAAAAGAAAAAATATTTTGCTCTTTACTTCGAAACTTATAAGTCAATCGACCAGATTCTTGTTAAAATACTGCTTTTGTATTGCTCATTCGATAATAAACATGTTAATCTAACCGCAGACAATAGCTATAGAGACTCACTTTATCTAAGTTCTGACGCAGAGTTATATGTTTCTGAGTCACAAGGTGAACAATTTCGAGATAAGATATTAGTCAATACCATCAGCCCCAGTACTAGACCAATACTCTACGAACTCCAGAATGATGAAAGGCCAAGCTGACCGCGGTGTAATTTGAAACGTAAACTGCCGTAGAAATACCGTAAAGAATTTTCCATAACATTTGGCGATCCTGCTAATCCAAAAGCCTGTTAAATTTTTTAACCCACAAGAGAAATTATGTTTTAGTAACGAATCAGTAATCAAGGAATTTGTCAATACGTTTATCGATAATATGTTCTATCTGTTATGAAAGAGAGGTTATTCGTATCATAATGCTGACACCCTATACAGTCATTAACTCCAATTAAAATTTCCACTCAAAACTTAAAAATGCAAATG
>NC_043006.1:88618384-88630884 GCF_006345805.1 Octopus sinensis | reverse complement strand
ATATGTATATATATAATATATATATATATATATATATATATATATATGTAGGTCCCGGGTTGAGTCGGGGTTAACTACAGTAAATAAGGTACTCAATACATAGCAGAGTAAAGTAATTTATTTTATAGAAGGAGCTTCTACAGGACTAGAACTGTTTCATTTAGATGAAATCTTCAGGAAGCTGGCTGTCAAAATAAGTTCTGGTATTTATGCATTTAGGCAGATTTAATGGAGTGGTGGTGGGGGACGTTTTTGGGGTAGGTTGGTATTTAGGAGATAAACAGGGCACAAGCTATTGTTCTTAGGGGAGTGATCAAAAGGCCGCTTGTTCAACATGTGTCTTATCACCGAAAAGGTAATTATTTTTCCACGCTTGCTGATATTGTTTTTGTGTCTCTCTTTTTGTCTCAAAGCCGTAGGGCGCCTTTGTCATCCATGTTTTTAACCGTTACTGTCTCCAAAAAAGATTTTTCGTTTCATGTTCGTCTCTGTTGCGTTGCATTCTTTCCTTCTGTGGCTGGCTGATTCAGAGCGGATCTCAGAATTCAACAGCCGAAATCTGCGATGAGAGATCAGTTGCTGACTGAAGAATGAAGGCTTTGAATGACCCGTTTGTCTTTTTGTTCGTCCCTTCGTGTAGTTCACGTTATTTATTTATGTAAAGGTTTATTATATATTTCGCAGCGTACGTGCATAATAACTTCTTTATGTTTATCATATCAAAACTCCTGCACGATGTCTTTAAACTATTTTCTTTCCTTCGCCATTGCTTCGTTGCCAAATTGTTTTGGCGCCTTTGTCATCCATGTTTTTAACCGTTACTGTCTCCAAAAAAGATTTTCCGTTTCATGTTCGTCTCTGTTGCGTTGCATTATTTCCTTCTGTGGCTGGCTGATTCAGAGCGGATCTCAGAATTAAACAGCCGAAATCTGCGATGAGGGATCAGTTTCTGACTGAAGAATGAAGGCTTTGAATGACCCGTTTGTCTTTTTGTTCGTCCCTTCGTGTATTTCACGTTATTTATTTATGTAAAGGTTTATTATATATATAATATATATATATATATATTATATATATATATATATATATATAATATATATATATATAAATATATGTATATATATATGTATATATATACACATATATGTATATATATATATATAATATATATATGTATGTTTTTACCACACATATATATGTGTATATAAATATATATATATATATACATACGTACATACATACATTCATACATACATATATATATATATATCTTTTTATTTATTTTATCTAGTTTCAGCTCACGATCTGTGGCCATACAGGGGCACCGCCATTCGGTGTTGCTACATGACTTTACTTCACAAATGCTTTTTAGCAATTGCCATTTGGTGCATGCCGTCTACTATTAGGTTGGCAACTAAGTTCCCGCCGTTTTTTTTAAATTAAAGTTTTTTAAAGGTTTAATAAAAAAAAAACACCTAATTAATCAATAATGTATTCACCCTTGTGGTTTACAACTTCTTCCCAACGTTCAACAAGATTTTCAATACCTCGTTGGTAGAAATCCCCGATTTCGACTCGAAAAATTGATCCAAGCAAGCTCTCAATTCTGCATCAGTATTGAACGAAACTCCGCGCATAGCATTTGAAAGAGATCGAAAGAGGTAGAAATCCGTTGGTGCCAAATCAGGAGAGTGTGTGTGTGTGCATGTGCATGTCTTTGTGTTTGTTTTTGTCTTCTGCCATCACTTGATAATCGCTGATTTGCTTACTTCCTCTCAACTTTGCGGTTCGGCTGAAGAGACCAATAGATAAGTACCAGCGCTAAAATAAGGATTCGTTCGACTAAGAAGGCTTTAAGGCTGTGTTCTAGCATGGTCGCAGTTCACAGTCTGAGACAAATGAAACATGGATATATAACCCTATAATTCTGAAAAATAATATAAAAACCGACTGATAATGATACCGTGTGTCAATGAGCAAGAGCCTTCCTAACCACTCAACTTCCTAGAAGAAACAACCACATCTCCTTCAAATTAAATCTCGTGCAAGAGTACGTTTGATATCCGGGAAAGGTAAAGGATGCTCACCGCTGGAATAACTGTAATAATAGATTTGATTGGTCAGGACTTTGCTGTGAAGTTTAAATCATCATCATTCACATCATCATTCACATCATCATCATCATCATCATCATCATCATCATCATCATCATCATCATCATCATCCTCATCATCATCATCATCATCATCACCCTCATCATCATCATCATCACCATCATCATCATCATCATCATCATCATCATCATCATTCACATCATCATCGTCATTGTCGTTGTCGTCAACAACAACAACACAAATAAGTCAAATTTTTGTGGAATTGAAATGTTCTAATCATCAGCCTAGTTAAAACAACGTAAATGTATGACAAATTTGGAAAATAAATTCAAAAGAGACCAAGAGATACATCCAGACGTGATTTTTCCAATCGATTTATAAAACTGCTTGGAGATTCAGTAATATATGCTACTCTTTTCTTTTGCCCTTTACTTCCTTCAGTCATTGCGGCCCTATTAGGACACAAGTACTTATATTCTATCGGAGCTCTTTTGCCGCAGTTGATAAGTTAATAGAACGTAAATAAGCCAACATAGGCTGTCAAACGGTGAGGCAACAAACATGAACACAAATACACACATATATAAATATATACATAGACACACACATTAACACAGACACACATAGAGACGCACACACGCACACACTCACACACGCGCTCACGCATACCCACACCCACACTCAACGGATTTCCAGAAAGTTTCCATCTACCAATTTTTCTCACAAAAGCATTGGTAAGCCCCCAGGCTATAGTAGAAAACACTTACTCAAAATTCTGCATAGTGGAACTGAACCCGAAGCAACGTGGCTGCAAAGTGAGTTTCTTTACCACTCAAACTGCGAGCGAGCCTATGAATAACAATATACTCCGTAATACTGCCACTAATATTGAAAGTTAAGATGAAGTTACTTGAAATTATTTCGATACTAACAGCGTAGATTAAAACAGGCAATAACATTTGATGACACTAAACCTTGAGATGTTAATCTGGACAGTAATCGCATCATAAATATATCGTATAATAATCTCATTCATATTTATAAAACTATGCGTGAGGTTGCGTATGTCATACCAGTAGTTATCAGTGTAATTGATAGAAGGCGTTTTACTACGAAATGGTACAGTAGTAAATTTATAATTAAACATATCAATTAACTGACTTGATCTGTCAAATTATCAAGATGCCGCGACATGTACTCATATTAATTCAAAAGTAAATAAACCAAGTGACACAATGGTAAACTGAACATGAGTGTGAATAAGATTAGTAAGTAATCAACGATCAGTCTAAGGAGGCCATAATTCAGACATAGGAAGCCTTTAATTATCATATTCTGTAGACGTTCTATTCGGCATTAACAGAGGTTCTGTAACAAGCAAACTTAGCATGAAATCCACCATGGGCTATAACATTTCAACAAAGATGAGGGAAGGAAAAATTGAGCATCCCATAAGTATAATTGTAAAATAACTCGTGTGAAAAATGATGTAAAAAATAAGTAGGTTAAATTGAACAATGATTTCATATATTGATACAAGGCTATCAATTTTGTGGGTTGGGGTCTAGTCGATTACTTCGACCCCAGTACTCGACTGCTACTTATTTTATCGACCTTAAAAGGATGAAAAGCAATCTCAACCTCGGCGGAATTTGAACTGAGAACTTAAAGACAGAAGAAATGCCGCTAAGCATTTTGCCCGGCGTGCTAACGATTCTGACAGCTCGCCACCTTAAGCTAAATTTAATAATGCTGTAGTGGCATTGCTTATTGGTGTTTTAAAATTATGGCATGAATGAGTTTTTTCATGCATACACCTTATGACATACACCTTATGACTTTATGCATACACCTTATGACATACACCTTATGACTTTATGCATACACCTTATGACATAAGAAACACCTTATGACATTTCAATCCAGTTAGTGACTATCATTTCCTTGGATGACGAGCTAGCTGTTTTTGCTCCAAAACATGGAAAGTTTTCTCGAAATATCGACAAAATTGACTCATTGAATTTTCACTAATCAAAATAACCAATCCATAACGCACGTTGTTGGGAACGTGTATTTTATTCAAGGTCGACAGCACATCCGCACATTTTAAACTCTATACCCATTGTTTTAAACACACCCATTGTTTCCGGAGACCAGAAGAAACTGTTGTAGTTCTGACATGGTTCTATACCTCATCGCAAAGCCAGGAAAGGATAATTCTCTTACTCACACTCTTACACATTCCGTACTGTAGCACTCGACTAGTTAATGTATTACATACGTATATGTTTATTTATATATGTATGTATACATATACAGTAAACATATCTATACACCAAACACATATAGGCACACACACGCACGCACACACAGAGTATGTTTATGTGAATATGTATATGAATGTTTTGGCATAAACACGTATTCAAAGTGACCTGGCATATTCTTATGTTGAATTGTTTGGTTAAAATATGTTCCCCTGTATGTTAAGTTCCTCTAATATATTTTAGATATTTTAATATATATGTGAATTCTGCCACATTCTATGAAGGTGAAAACTTTCACGTTATGGATTATAAACTTGTTAAAAGAAACGTATATATAATTCTTTACTTTCAGTATTAATTGCTGTTCTATTCATTTGGATTGCTAAATCTTTGAATTGCATTAATTTTTATTACCACACCTTACATAGCTATTTTTACTTTTGTTACAGATTTCATTCAGTGAACCTAAATCTTATGTATTGTTTGAACTTTTAGAGATCAATATAATTTAAGTTAACAAAATTAAGCCCAATGTTTCACTTGGTATTACCTTCATCTTCAAACACATAATTTCTCGTTAAATTGTTAATAGTTATCAATTAGATTAATTTGGTTGAGTGATTATTTAAATGTTGATTGCAGCGAATGAAAAAAATCCTGTAATTCTTGGAGTCATTTTCAAACTATGGAACGACAACAAAATATAAATCTATATATATACATGCATACAAAAAGAAAGCAAAAACTGAAGACTTTCAAACGATGGTTACAATATCAAACTTAAACCGAGAACAAACGACAGAGAAAATTAAGGGGGAATACTTTTCTCTGTAGTTTGTACTCAGTGTAAATTTCGTCTATTAATATAAATATTTATATATTTATACTGAAAATCTTCCGTCTTTGCATTCTTTGTCTTTGCATGTATACATATAAATATATTTTGTACATCAAACCCAAGCAGTTATATTTATTTTCTTCATCTGCATAATTCTCTCTTCCTCTCTCTCTCTCTCCCTCACACACGCTCTCGGTCTCTCTTTCTCTCGGTATATATATATACACACATTATATATGTGTATATATGTACGTATGTATGTATGTATGTATTATGTATGTATGTATATACCAACGCCCTTTCAGCATCGACACGCCCTAATAAGCTTAGAGGCTACTACTAAATTCAGACCATGACAGACAGAGAAGAATTTTAAACTTACGGAGACAATATTTACTTATCGCCTGTAGAAACACAACTATATATCATAATGCAGGGAAACAGTTGCATAATCAAGTACCTGCACACCTGGAGAACTACGTTGCGTGGAAACAATTGTAGTGATCAAAAAATAATTGTTGTCTCCAATTTTTTCAATTATCTATTCACACGCGACAGATGTCCAAATGCAAACCTGGACGTACGTATAATGGACAGCACAGGGTCAATCTGACGGTGGACGAGCTTTAAACTGTACTCCACTACGTTCTTAACAGAATATACATTAACTATACATACATACATACATATATATATATATATATATATATATATATATATATACCGGAGTAAACACATAAATGTGAAACAAGGTGGAAAAAAGAATACTCAAATACCAGGGGTAGAGTAATATGCTTTATTAAAAGCAGCAGAAATTCAACAAAACCTGTTACTTGGAGTTTCACGTTCCCGTTCGTTAACAAAAACTGTCCGACGAAGGGGAACGTGAAACTCCGAGTAACAGGTTTTGTTGAATTTCTGCTGCTTTTAAATAAAGTATATATATATTTGGCCAAGAGAAATATTAAAATGCTTGAGAAAAGGTGTAGGTTGGTTATATGAAGGGCACCAGGCTGTGGAAAATCTGGTTCAAATTCTGCATGAGTCATGTAAGTGTAGAAAAACAGACGTTAAACCGAAGGTCATGATGATGATGGTGATTATGATGGTGTTGTTTTTGTTGTTGTAGTTGTTGTTGTTGTTGGTGATGATGATGATGATGAAGATGATGTTGTTGTTGCAGTTGTTGTTGATGCTGCTGCTGCTGATGATGATGATGTTGCTGATGATGGTATTGATATGATAGTATCTTCGACGATGAAAAATTGTTCAGCACTAAACATGTTTGCAGGGCAGATACATAACCTTTATACAAGATATTCTAGAAACGTAGTTTTAATGCTTTGGGTGGATACACAGGGTTCACGTGTAGAAGTTTGTAACTAAATGAACTAAAATTACAATAATATGTTTCATGTTTATCTGGTTTTACATTCAGGCTTTCCAAAGATTAAGTTAAACCCTCAAACATGATATTTATATACGGTGCGGACTTTACTGGTGTTACTGACAAATTTTACCTGTTTTCTTATTGCATTACTTATTCATAGACACAAAAACAATAATCTGGATATTAAAAGATAGAATTATTCACGGATTAAAGGTATATTTTCCTTAGTATGTGACATTTTCATTTTATTGCGAAATTACATTCTCAGATGCTTTTGTTGTTGCTGTTGCTTGCCGTTTAGCCTTGTATTAACCATCAGATATAGTTGTCATGGTGTTAGTTGCTGTATGAGTGGTAGTCATAGAGATAGTAGCTATAACAGTGATATGGTGAAGAGGTTACAAATATGACCCAAACTGTGGTTATTGTATCAATGGTTGTGCTTCTGTTGTTTTATTAGCGGCAGTTTGGGCGGTAGTATATTAAAAAGTAGTACCGTACCAACAAGATATCCTTTCAAGGTGAGATGGTGAGATACACAAGTTGTTGATATCAAAAACTTGCACCATCAAGCGGATGTTGACTACATGGAGTGAAATGAAATAGCGAAGTCACATATATTTCATTGTCCTTTTTTCTCCAAATCGTACAATATCCTATCTACTTCAGGCATCTTAAGGGCCTTAGAAGACATGGTTATTGCCCTCCTTCAACCAAACTGAAATAGATTAATAATCAATAACAAATTTTAATTCCTCACTTCTTAGCCTTGTTCATCCACCAGTTTTTCTATATTAATTAAACCTCTAAAGGCATAAATATTGGCAAATGACAGTCTTAAAATATATAAGGTTACATAGTAATCTAAAAGCATTTTCTTAGGTGTCAACAAGTTTGGTCGCTAGGGCCATGGGAAAATATCAGACTACGATTTTTGTCTGAAACGTCACACTTTCCCACTCCTCACAGAAAGCCTACAGATACCTACAAGTTCTCTTTATTTTGTTATCGTAGTTGCTACTAAAGACTCGCAGTAGATTTCTTGGATTTTAGAATTTACTTCTATCACTGCTAATTTGTCGTGCTCATTCTAAGATTGATTCGTTCTCCTTAATTATAAATAAGAACCAGTCTTACATTCTCTATAAGGTGGTGAAGTAGAAATAGTTACCTAGCTATAAAGTCGTTAACCCCAACATATAAAAAGACTACTGAAGCAATCTATAAAATGATAACATGGATTAATTAGTGTGTAGAAAGGAATCGGTAAAAAATGGGTAAAAGAACACTATTAATTAATTTTCGGAATGTGACATTTGTGAAAAATCATGATCTTCATACCGTTTTTTTGACTGCTATACTAGATCTACTTCTTCCGGTAACGTTGCACTTTGTGACCTAACCTTTGGTGTCAAAGAAAATTTCAACAAAATGTTTCTCGTTGAAGATGTTTAGGAAGCTGTGCTTTTCAGCTAATTTAATTTTTATATACGAACTTGGGAACTGACTTACAGAAAATTTGTAAATTATATCAAATACTTTTGGGTTTGGCTTCGTTCTTTTGTCATTGGTTTAGATATTGTTATTAATATTATTACCATCGATACTAGTTTTTGATTTCTTGTTAGTTTTTATCTTCTTTGTTTTTCATTTGGTTCCGCTCATAATAAAGGTAATTCAATAATTTGTTGTTTTTATTCTATATAATATATTTAGTTTGGTTATTAACATTATACCGTCATGTGCTTTTCTTTGGTAATTTTCTTTAAGAGATAGTTTCATGTGTTTGTTAATGTGTTCTATATTTGATTTTCTTCATATGTTTTATGTACATTACTTGCTTTATTGAGCTGTTTGTTCTCCAGTTATCTGACTTTAGTACAGTTTTATGATTAGCTTTCGTCAGAGTGTATTCCTCTAATATTTGAAAGAGACAATGTTTGACCAGAGTCTATTAAAGTTGTCTCCTGAAAAATTATTTGATATCATACTATGTCTATACTATTCATTCTTAGTTGTTCACACAGTTATGTCGTTAGATTTGGAGGTCGCTGGATATATTAGAGACACGTCCTTGTCAATAAACACATACTTTCACTCAATTGCTATATTGCAGGTAAGATTAATACTGTTATTTCTTCCTTCTATAATTGGAATAAACGTGGGAAAGGTCCCCGGCAACTGATGCGCATATGAGCACGTTTGAGTTAGTTTTCGTAACTGACGAAGTAGAACTGCTCAGAAACTCATGTCTACTTCGATCCAATTAGATTATTCTCAACCCAAAATATCATGTGTTTTTGCACAATTCTAAGTAGCAAATTTTCTCCAAGGACTATTCCTGCAGCGAAAGATATTAATACGTCCGAACACTCTCTCACGTGAGTGTATTAATTGTGTATTAATGACGTCAAGATACAAAATATATTTTGTATTATGAACCTATATAAAATATCATATATACATACACACATATGTATATGCTTATATATATATATATATATATATATATATATATACATACTCGCATGCATATACAAAATAGTGCATACACATACTTACACACCGCAAGCAAACATATATATACAGATAATGAGTCCCATAAGTGGATGGTAGGTAGGAAAATTGTGTAGATAGCTTTATAGATGGCAATAGATAACAGATATGTGTGATGGACTTAGATGAACTTTGTAGGGATAGCTAGAATGTTAGTTGTCAATAGGCAGGATACATATTGATTCTAGTTTGTGTACGCACGCGTACACATACACGCACACACACAAACACATACACACATTTATATGCTCTGAGTTCATATAATGCCAAGGTCAATTTTGGCATTCATCCTTTCTAGTTCGATAATGTACTAATCCTGTTTCAGAGACAATTTGTTCTTTCTCTGCACCTGTCTATATTTTCTCTACCTGGAGGTGGCAGTGTGGTAAGCAGCTTACTTACCAACTACATGGTTCCGGGTTCATTCCCGCTGCTTGGCACCCTGGGCAAGTGTCTTCTAAGAAATAGAGGCACGACCAGGTTGTAAATGTTACACACTAGAAACTGTGCCAGAAATGGGAATTTGAAGCTGGAAACACATGGTACAATCACCGAATCGAAAGAGTACTGGAGTCAGAGAAATATAAGATTTTGTAGGACTTACCTATTCAAACGGTCAAGAAAAAAAAATAATAGACCAGATATTACATTCATAGTTGCTTACATATCGACCCATCATGCCTGTTTGATTCCAGGATCGTAAAGAAAGAAGAAAAAAACTAACCATCAGCCATTTTGTATTTCTATTGTATACATACATAATAATGATAGTAATGATAATGATGATGATGATGATAATAATAATAATAATAATAATAATAATAATAATAATAATAATAATAATAATATGTGGATGTAAACACATGAACAAAATAAGAATAAACAAAAACAAAAACAAATTACACGAACATATATAAACAGGAGATACAAATGTTACAGGCATCCCCCCTAAACACTAACTAAACATAGACGCACATAGACATATGCGCATGCTCAAATGAAGATACATACAATAGAAATACAAAATGGCTGACGGTTAGTAAGTAGAGACACAGAAATAAGACAGAAAAAAGCAAAGGACCACTGATGCGGTCACAGGAGTGTGACGAAAGAACTCTGGCTGAAATAAGATTAAGATTAACGTAAAAAATAAATAACACTGAAGCAAAGTAACACCAAATATATAGTGCGTGTGTTTTTGTTGGCTAAACTGGCAAAATGACCATTCCTAAATACAACGATATATATATATATATAAGGATGAGAGATGACAAAGGAATAAATGGATTATGTTGTGAACTTCATTAGCTTACAGCTATTTAGGTTGGAAGATGCATTGGAATCATATTTGAGTACCTGAGTAACACATAGTTTTATTGGAGCTTTGGATAGGAAGTGCAATTTATTTGGAAAGGAATTACATTTGTGCCTATATAGAGAACGGCACCAACAATTCAGGAACTCAACTATGAGTCAGCTACATCTTATAGTCGAAACAGCTGTAAGCTAAAGGGGAATCTTTTGTTCCTTTTTCATTCCTGTTTCATATCACCGCTGTGAAACATACGTTTATTGAGTTCTATACCGGGATACTGGTCTCGCAATATTTAAGCGAAATATAATATAATATATAGGAGTGGTTGTATGGTAAATAGCTTGCTTACCAGCAACATGGATCCGGGTTCAGTTCCACTACGTACACCTTGGGCAAGTGTCTTCTACTATAGTTCAATATTCTTATAGCAGATTTGATGAGAGTGATGAGGAATGTGTATCACATGTGTGACCCTATGGAATTGGAAAAACACATAAACACACCAACCACCGCATGCAGTTCTCTGGCTACAACCAAAGGGACAGGATTAGAGTGTACAAAGGAGCCAGGGCTAAGTACAAAACTTTCATAGAGAGTGATGCAAAGGGGATATGCCCGCTATACAGGAGTAAATCCTGAAACAGCACAGAGGGGACCAGACCAGAAAAAAGATAGTTAATGCCAACTCATGGTATGACAACAAAAAATATCCGAGTGTCATGTTCGTTGATGCTACCCCTAGCGGCGAACTAGCGGACCATTTTAGAAAAAAACATTAGATAAGGCTAATCTACGGATTAAAGTAGCAGAAACGACTGGTACCCCTGTAAAATCCCTGATCTGTAGAACTTTACCCTTCGATAGGTGCCCATGTACGCAGGACAATTGTGTTATATGTAGGATGAAATCACAGGTTGAATGTAAGTTTAAGAATAGTGAGTTACAAGAACGGTACAAAAAATCGGATTCAAGGGCAAAAGCAGCAGCAACGAGGTGTAGGGGACATGAGCGTCATCGTGCTACTAAGAACAATGACACACACGCACACACACAGAAACACACACATGTATAAATACACACATACAAACACAGACGCGTGCGCATATATGGATATACTTCATAGAAGAACAGAATGAATTAAGCAGAGAAACAGCACACACGAAACCGGAAAGTGTCGTTGAGGAGGTCATAGATGTGTGAAGAAAGATTTCCGGACAGAATGAGAACAGTAATAAACGAGTAAAGAACGAATATATAGTGCATGTATTTATTTGGAAAAACTTAAAGACGGTCCCGAAATACAATACACACACACGCACGCACACACACACACACACACACACACACACACATATATATATATATATACATACACACACATATATGTGCGGGCCTCTGTGTGTGTATGTGCGTGTGTGTGAGTGTGTTTGTGTGCGTCCGTGTGGATGTATGTGTGTGTATGTGTGTGTGTGTGTAGTTTTGATGATACAAACTGCATCCGAAGAATAAAAGTTCCAACATTAGTATATATATTTTTATTTTTACTAATCAGCTGAAGTTACAGAGTGACTCAAAGACCAGGAGTTTCGTTCAATGGTATTGATCAAACTATGTTTGTGAGGTGTGTGTGGGTGTGTAATAGTGTGTTTGTAGGGACAAATGAACAAAAAAATGAAAATAACACTCAGCAAATTTGGTCTGTGACACACACACACACACACACACTCACACACACTCACACACACACACATATATATGAAATAATGATTAGACTCAGCTTTACATTATTTAATACTAATTTATATAAAGGCGGCGAGCTGGCAGAATCGTTAGCACTTCGGGGGAAATGCTTAGCCGTATTTCGTCTGCCGTTACGTTCTGAATTCAAATTCCGCCTAGGTCGACTTTGCCTTTCATCCTTTCGGGGTCGATTAAAAAAGTACCATTTACGCACTGGGGTCGATATAATCGAATTAATCCGTTTGTCTGTCCTTGTTTGTCCCCTCAGTGTTTAGCCCCTTCT
>NC_043006.1:88593384-88613384 GCF_006345805.1 Octopus sinensis | reverse complement strand
GGGACTAAAACGCTCGGGTTTAAGATCAGGGTAAGAAAGAGTGTACAAGAGGAATGAGAATTTGATCCTGATGGCCCTGATGACTATCAACTAATGATGTTTGAAAAAGCGAGGGAGAAATTGAAGGAAGCCATAGAATCACTTAATTTGTGGTCTGTGAGTATAAAAAATATTAAAAGTGAACAGTGTAGCTGATAAAAGTTAACTGTAAAATCACTGAAGATATCAACATGATATTAGCGGATTTCAGGGCAGTTTCAGAATTGTTGGGGGTACATAAGGACAAAAGAAGGACCAGCATGTATTATTGCGGTAAAGGTGGATTCTAATGATGGTTAGTGGTGGGAACGGAATAAATAAGTAAACTGGGCCAATGGAAGCGCATATTAAATTGAGGAAGAAGAGAAAGGTAGATTATGGGGAAAATGGAATTGGGGCAATTATTGAAGCAAATTTTAAAGGTAAACAAAAATATGTCGAATCAAGAAATACAAACAAAAACAAAAGCAACCAATATAAGCAAAATTACCTTCGCAATGAAACCAGAAATGTCGATCTGATATTCATGAAGGAAATTACTGAAACAATCATATAAGACCAAATGCTGAAAAAAGCAAAATATTTGGGATAGAAATCTGGTGGGGAATTGCCAAGCAATAATCCAGGACATTGGACAAAGCAAGTGGAAAATTAGTGAATATGTTTAGGCACAGAAAGATGTTACTATGATAGAAGCAAGAATTCATAAGCAATTATAAAAGCAGGAAGGTGAGAAGCTCCAAGACCACAACGGGTCCATCGTTACTTTGAAAATGTCTACAAGTCTCCACGAAACCATAGTGATACAACTACAAGGTGAAAGAAGTACCTCTGTGAATATCAAAAAAGAACCTAATATTGAAAGTAAAACTTAAAGGTAACGCTGCCTCAATTTACCAAATAATTACGTGTCCACCAATTATGTGAACACTCCTAACATGGATAATTGCAAAACAAATATACTAACACCTATATGAAAAACGCCTGATGTCTGAAAGAACAGTAAAGACACGATAAAAGAGCAACAGAATGTAAAGAAAGAACCTAATTAATGGTAGAGAAGTTGGTGTTTATGAATTTCATAATGAGTCTGTCAAATTTATGCATCATGTGACTCAGTTATAGAAGAGTGTATGAATCAAGCAAGGCCTATGCTTGTTCAAGTTGTCGAGCAACTCTCAGTGTCTATTACTAAATACAATGCGTCATTGGAGAACAGAGTTAACATCTGAATGTGAAAGATTACTAGTCAGAAAAGGAATCTTTCAAGTGGCTCCTCTCCTATCTTAGAAAGCAAGAAGCACCATTCGGTGTTTAAGCAACTGATGAAATGATTTTGGCAGCACCTTCTGAAACAAGCTCTAAATGTAAACTGGATCAAGATCATAGATCAGTTGGAGTGATCCCTCAAATGTAGAACGTTCGATGATTCAGATTAGACTATAGCTTACATTGTATCACAGTGTTCACAGTTATCTCGTTTATACAGAAGGTCACTGAAATAATTCACAGGAATGCTTAAAAGAAATTGGGTTTTATTCGCATAGAAAAATCTCTGAACATTCTGTAGAAATAGGACTGCAAGTCTTCGAGAATTTTCTAGCTATTTCTTTTATATTTTGTGATAAAGGTGAGTTCATTATTTGCACTAGCTGCATCAATTAACCTTTATCTTCATGGAACTTATGGCACTTCCACACAGAGCGAAAAAAAAGTAGTACACAAAAAAAACGGATATTGAAAGTGGTTGATAAGAAGAAACCATGTATTTTAAACATCATGACATTCCCAATTGATACCAGAGCAAAAAAAAAAAGTAAAAGCGAAAAAGTACAATATTATGTCGACTTAAAGTATGACATCCTCAAAAGCTGGATTGTCAAAATTATGATGTTGCCAAAATACCAGAGGACTTAGGAACAGTGACAAAAAACAGCAAACCTTGAGCACGTAGACCTCAAGCTAGTACACTGAACATAAGTTCAAAATTTTACCAACGAGTGAAATACAATGGTTCTATTAAAATTTGAACATACGTGCACAGATGGAACAACCAAATAGCTCATTCTCACAGCCACCCATTACACCTCTAATTTCCCAAAGAAATTGGGTAATTATAATTTATATTCAAAAGATGGGTCTTACATATTATATTTCCACATTTTGACACTTACTAACTTGTATTCAAAGCTTTCTTACATTTGTATATTCGAAGCATGAGATATTACTATATTCAAAACTTCCCATTTACAAATTTATATCCAAATATTACCATTTGGTATTCAAGAAATTTTTAATATTATGTTACAACGTATTTTTTTTTATCAAACGATTCGTTTTCTAAATTTTTATATTTATCTTAGGCATGTTTTCACTTACGTATTCACGTTCAATTTTCTTAATTCTTTCTTTTCAGTAGTTTCCTATATGTTTTTTTCTCTTTTAAATAATTTTTTCAGTTATTTCTTTCGTTTTTTTTTGTAATAAAAACGTGTAAATTATGTGCACTTCCTGCTTTAAAAACCTTTATCTATCTATCTATCTATCTATCTATCTATCTATCTATCTATCTATCTATCTATCTATCTATCTATCTATCTATCTATCTATCTATCTATCTATCTATCTATCTATCTATCTATCTATATATATATATAGATAGATAGATATATATATATCGATCTATCTGTCTGTCTGCCTGTCCGTCGGTCTGTATGTATGTATGTCTAATCTCTTTCTCGCTATACAAATATGTGTATGTGTGTAAGTGTGTGTATGTACGTGTGCGTGTGTATTTGTGCAGTAAGAAGTTTGCTTCCCAGCCACATGGTTTCAGGATCAGTCTAGTGTATATATATATATATATATATATATATATATATAGGAAAAAGAAAAAGCAACACCTGTTTCTAGGTCCAAACGGAACGTACCGTTTGTGGCGTTGGACGAGGTCAATAAAGAGCTAGAAAGACTAGAAAGTCTAGCTATAATTGGAAAAGTCGACTGGGCAGCTTCGACGGCTTATATAATGAAAGAAAAACTAAGCGTGTGTGCGGACTTTTGAACTGGATTAAATGATTGTTTAGTCGAACACAATTATCCGTTACCAAGCCCAGAAGAAGTGTTCTCAAAACTAAATGCAGGAAGAATTTTCTCGAAATTAGACCTCTCGGAGGCCTATCTACAGATACAGGTAGAGGAAGATTGCGCACAACTTTTAACAATCAACACACACCGTGGATTGTATAAATCCAAGCGGCTTGTTTGGAGTAAAAGTGGCACCTGCCATATTCCAACAGCTGATGGACGCAGTGTTGAACGATTGCGACTTTGCTATCGCTTATCTCGATGATATTTTGATAAAGAGCATGTCAATGGAGCAACACTTCGAACATATTTAAAAAAAAGCACTCGGAAAAATAAATGAATACGATTTTAGACTAACGGTAGAAAAGTGTGAATTTTTGATGAAACAAATCAAATATTCAGATCAAGTAAATGACGAAAGGTCACGTAGGCCGGCCCCATAAAGGGCGACGGCAATACGGAATAGTAACGTCGAATTTTTACAAGCACCTTTAGGCTTGGTAAACTAGTATCAAGTATACATCCCGAACATACACAACACAAGGGCCCCACTAAACGAGCTGTTAAAAAAGGATTCAAAATAGTTTTGGTCAGAGAAATGCTAGAAGGCATTTGAGGAATTAAAAAGCATGTTAACTTCAGACTTGTCACTTACTTCGATTCGAAGTTGGAAACGATACTGGCTACAGATGCTAGTGAGTACGGGGTAGGTGCCGTACTCCTACACAAATGTAAAGATAGCAGCCAAAAGGCCATATCTCACGCGTCAAGAAAGCTATTGCCAGCGGAAGAAAATATAGCGAAATAAAAAAGAAGCATTGGCAATTATATTTGGCATAAAAAAGTTCCACAGGTTTATATATGTTAGAAGGTTTAGACTATAAGCAGACCATCGTCCGTTACTAACGATTTATGGGTCCAAGAAAGAAGTCCCTGGATATACAGCAAACAGGTTGCTGCGATGGGGCAACATACTACTAAACTACGACTACACAATGGAATATTTACCTTCGATAGAGATAGGACATGCTGACGGCCTATTCAGGTTAATACCTAAAAATGGCGAACCATTCAAGGACATAGTAATAGTAACCCTAAGAGCCGAAGTGGAAATTAAACACATAATGTAGAACATTGTACGAAAGTTACCAATAACTCGGTGGGGGGGGGGATAAAGTGACATGCGTCAAAAGATAATTTCATTAATGAAACAAGAATCTCTGTGGTCAGCTAAAGAAAGCAAAAATAGGTTCGGTAAGGAAAAGCTGCAACTGGTACACACATATTCAACATGTGACGTCGTACTGGTGTATGGACGAAGGTTAGTGACACCTGAGACTTTACAAAAAAGAATGTTGCAAGAATTTCGTATTGGACATCTGGGGATCACAAGGATGGAAAAGCTTATGCGTAGTTATGTATATTGGCCCAAGATGGGCAAGGAAATTGAAAACGTAATGGAAGTCTGCAGAGGATGTGCTCTGGCACAGAAATTGCCCACAAAAAATTGGGCGCCTTGGCCAGAAGTAAAATGTCTATTATCAAGACTACATATCGATTTTGCGGGTCCGTTAAATGGTTATTACTGCTTAGTAGTAGTTGACAGTTTTACAAAATGGCTGGAAATTCTTGAGTGCAAAATACCAACCTCCGAAACGGTATTTTTTACAAGATTTGGCATCCCAGACGTGATTGTATCTGATAATGGAAGACAATTTGTGTCCAGTGAATTTAGAAAATTCTGCAAAATGTTCGCAGCAGAACATAAAATGATAGCGCCTTACCATCCCAGATCAAATGGACATGCAGAGCATTTTATGGACATTTTTGAAAGAGCTTTGAGAAAAGCAAACAAGGAAGTTACAGGTGAAGTCGCTCTGCAACAATTCGTAAGGGTATACAGGGTGACACCGAACTCCAATACACTAGCAGGAATCTCACCAGCAGAGGGAGGTGAAATCAGTTTTTGCCAAACTGTTACCTGGCGAGGAAAGAAAAAGAACCAGGAAAGACACAATAATGGGAAGAAGGAAAAATTACAAAGTACAAAGGAAAAATGATGTACATAATCAATAGCAGAAAAGGTACTGAAAAAGAAAGAAACCAATTGAAGAAGCGATTGACAGAAAATGAACCAGACAGATTAGAAGAACCTATGAAATGACCGTAAGATACATTCCAGGTACCAAGACCGTTACAGGTACAAGTGGAAGAAAAAAGAACACGGAGTTCCTAAAAATAGACGCCAAAAAGAAAAAAAATATTAAGCTGGAAAAATAACGCAAAAAAGGGAGGAGGGTTGAATAAAGTAAAATAAAATTACTTGCTTCCCAAAGAAAAAAACCCGAACGGGTAGATGTAGTGAAAATGGTACCCCTTCCTACGTGACAAAGTGGTATGAGGGTCACTATAAAGTTACACAATCAGTCGTTGTAGCAGGTCAGTAGTAATAGAGTCCTGGTGAACTCCTTGTCTGGTTAACATCTTGAATTCCTTTGAGTTACATTGTTTGTTACTGTGTTTAACTGTTTTGTGTCTAACGACACCATATTTTGTTGCCTAAGGCGGCTTTGTTGATACTTTCCCCCTTGTTTGAAGGGGGAAGTGCGGTAATGGAGATGATAACGGAAAAGATTAGCTCCTCAGACTTTTCGTCGTCTGAGGAGGAGCTGGTTAAAAGTCGGACACTAGTTTACTAACAGTCACACTTCGGGTTCTAGCCCGCAGGCATGTTATTTCGTCCCTTTGTCTGTATAGCGCTGGTTGAACTCAGAACATAAAGCTGAAAGCAATGCCACTAAGCATTTTGTCCGGCGTGGTAATAATTCTAACCGCTGGCCACCTTCTCTCAAGTGCAACATTATCTTCAATATTTAGCAGGAAAAGATATCTAAACTTGTTTTTACCAACTAACTTGATCCTTGCACCATGGAGCCTCTGAATCCATGATTCATACTTTAATAAGAACCTTCTATTATATATTATGGGCAGATCTTTGTTACTTTGTACCATCAACTTAATGAAAATGTTAATTATTTTACAAAATTCTTCCAAATCCATGATTTCTTTTGTTTTCTTTCATAGACTAATCTACAAAAGAGGAGACTGCCCATAACACTTTCAGCCCCTTCGAGACTAATGGAGTTGTTTTCGTTAATGCTCCTTTGAAACAGTTGTCCAGAGAATCGTTGTTGTATAGAGAAAGGAATGGGATAAATGGTTAATGTGCGCCGAGATCGTTGCACGCACCAAGAGTAACAAGAGCTGGAGAGAAGTGTGCGTCGAAGGTGCGTGAATGGAATCAACTAACTCCGAAAAGCAGAGGCCATTATAACCAAACCACATTGGCTTTTCTTTTCTTCAGATGGCAGATGTGATTTGAAGGAGATGATTTTACTGCTGTTTAAAAGAAGGATTAGAACGAATTAAGATATGTTATTGTCTTGAATGCTGTAGAAACCAATCCGAAAGAACAAGTTATAACGCTATGGAATTGATAAAAGCAATAAAATGTTTTCACCCACACACTCATACGTACACATACTTAGACACATAATATGACATTACATTTATGGATTAGCTACATGTATACAGATGGATTTTTTAAAAGTATTTTTCACTTTGAATAGTGAAGCATAAAAGTGTTAAAAAATCCAGAGAAATATACAGAAAGATATGACAAATACGTTTCTGTTATCTACGGAATACAAATGTTTTCTCATCATTCTCTATATACTATGAGTACTATTTTGCCTGTGGCACACACACACACACAAACACACAAACACACACAAACACAAGCACACACACATACAAACACACGCTTGCGCGCGCACAATCGCAGGTGTTACTTTACTTACAATATATATACTTGATACATGTATAGGCGCGTATATGCATGTGTGTATATATATATATATATATATATATACGTACATATTCACACACGAACACGCACAAACACACACACGCGCACATATATATCATATGTGAATGCATATATATTTTTTATATGTCTAAATATTTTAAACATATATTCATACACATATATACTTACATATTCTGTATATATGCACAAACACACATGCATGCAATACACACACACACACGCACACACACACTCACACGCTCGCACACATATATACACGAATACACTTAAACACATGTGAATGCTTAAGCAAGCATATATTCACTTCCATAATCTCTATTGCCACCTGAAGGATTGTCTCTTTGTCTTTTTTTTTCGATGAGGAAAAGAATATTATATTTCTTGCTTTTTTCTTTAATTCTTCGAAATATTACTCGCAGAGCCAGTCAGAAATTGTTGTTCATACATAAAGGAAATTGTGTTTATTGTTTAAAAAAATATATGAAATGTATCTTCACCGTCTTTTTGCTCATTCTATTGGTTAAACATTATTTCAGTCCGCTGCTGCTTCTACGTGGTCACTTCTGTATTTATGAAGTTTACCCAGCAAATATCCTCTCACCCTTTCCTTTCCCTCCCACTAAACCTATATCCTCTTTAATAAATCTTCCACTCACTCTGTATCTCAATACTGAAGTCGGTCTGCAGTCTCTAGAGCGTGTAATCTATATTTCTCCCACCTCTCGGTGTGCTCTGTAGTAAAGAAAGCATAGAAAGTGAGGTGAACAGTAGAACTGGGAAAACAAGGGTCGTATTTTAGCGTGTGCACCAAATCTGAGCATCAGCAAACATCAATACCGACATGAATTCCAACTATATACCTCAATAGTTCTATCAATGGTTCTGTATTGCAGTGAAACAGAAAATATTGCTGAAGGTAGCCAAGAACCTGGATATATTCCAAAAATAATGTCTGTTGGCGAGATAGAATTACAAACGAAATAATCTTTCTGTGAAGTAAATCCTAGCCTCTATAATACACCATCGTGCTGTGTTACTTTAACCAGGCAGGGAAGATATTGTACATACAACTCAGCGTACAAAGACTGCAATTACATAGAAACTTGAAGGAAAATGGAAAATGGACTGATACAAGTTCATATTGGTATCGCACCTACTATGAAAGCCTTAAGTGCATGGGGGCCAATTGGCCAAATGGATGGAAGCAGAAGGAGCTGTTGCAGTTCAATCGCACAAGAAGTAGCTTGCTGCCCTCTATGTCACACCCCAGGAAAACACGAGAGAGAGCGAGAGTTTAAATGTAAACTATGTAAGCGTTTTAAGATTGCTTCCTTTTTCAAGATGGGATTCCTACTTTGAAAATTATATGATGGAAAATACAACCCTCTCTGTTACTACAGATTCTTCTGAAGAAAATACAGTTGGATATAATCTACAAAGATCAAGAAAAGCACAGGTTAGAATATTGGTCACATATAAGGGATATTGCTGTTGTTACACACATAAACATCCTTGACAGCATGATAAACCAAAAAAAAAAAACATTTTGGTAATCGGCAAAGCTTTTACACATCGATCTACATTTATTGCGTTGTTTCTTTTCTTTGTTTCTTCTACCCCTGCTATAAGACCTTCTATTTTCTCAACAATCGTGCTCAGTTCGACATCTATGTTGCCTTCATTTTCGATCTGTATTCTATCTGTCTGTCTGTCTGTCTCTCTCTCTCTCTCTCTCCAACAATCGCTCTAGCAATTTCTGATTTTCTGAACTAACAAACAGTATCACATCTTCATCTCATCTCATTTGTTGCTTCTGTCTTCCCTTCTCCCCACCATCTCTTCTGTACCTGGCTGCTAAGTCACTGACTACCTTCCAAGAACTGCAACTCCTTGGAACTCATTCAGTAGCCATTAGAAATTCAAGATGACCTTCCACCACGCTGACTTCACCAATCTGAAAGGTACTTCAAATATCATGGATTCTGCTCTTATTTGTTTCAATAAATAATTAAAGCAAGATGCATTTCTGAGGGGTAATCCTACGATAGACTAGGATCCCGTCCAGGACTGGAACAGTCTTGCACTGGGATAGCCTTGAAACCTGATCTTGAAACTTCAATCCTATGAGCCCTGTAGGATTATTATCGATTATTCTACACCAGAATAACAACATAACTGTGAAGTGGCCAATTAAACAATCTTTATACATCAGACATCCTCGTGCCTGAAAGGGTTTGGTTTCTTTCTCGGAGACTACACAGGCTTAACTATTTAACTTGAAGTATTTAATCATTTCTTCTATTTTTATTACATTTGTTCATTAACAATGTCTTTTATTGATTTCAAAAGGAGAGATGTCCAACAGAATGATCAGTAGATCCAATAGAATGATCAAAAGGCGGCAAGCTGGCAGAAACATTAGCACGCCGGGTGAAATGCTTAGCGGTATTTCGTCTGCCGTTACGTTCTGAGTTCTAATTCCGCCGAAGTCGACTTTGCCTTTCATCCTTTCGGGGTCGATAAATGTATTACCAGTTACGGACTGGGGTCGATGTAATCGACTTAATCCATTTGTCTGTCTTTGTTTGTACCCTCTATGGTTAGCCCCTTGTGGGTAATAAAGAAATAAGAATGATCAGTAGGTCATAATATTTGTGTAAATGAGAGTGACAAAGAGGTTTCAAATATTTCGGATTTAGAAGATATTATTCTGACTACTATAGGAGGACATCAAAATCTTTGTTTCCTTGCTAATATCTGAGTACAAACTTAAGGCAGTGAGCTGGCAGAATCGTTAGCATGCCGAGCAAAATGCTTAGCGGTATTTCATCCGTCTTTACGTTCTGAGTTCAAATTCCGACGAGGTCAGTTTTGTTTTTCATCCTTTTGGGAGCCGATAAAATAACTACCAGTTAAGCACTGGGGTCGATGTAATCGACTAGTCCACTTTCCCGCAAATTGCTGACCTTGTACCAAAATTTGAAACCAACATATAGGTGCGAAATTTCCCTCCCAATGTTTGTGTGTGGCATTAAGTGATTGTGCGTA
Organism: Octopus sinensis; assembly: GCF_006345805.1. Classification (NCBI taxonomy): domain Eukaryota; kingdom Metazoa; phylum Mollusca; class Cephalopoda; order Octopoda; family Octopodidae; genus Octopus; species Octopus sinensis. The sequence continues at coordinate 88,603,321 of NC_043006.1, read as the reverse complement.
CGCGAGAACATAGTAATTAGTCCTTGTACACCGAGGTTTACATATTCTACGAACGAAATAGCAGCGAGGGTTTCATATTGTTAGGACAACATAGAAGGAATGACTCTTGTCATTATGTGGTACATATATGATGACTATATAGCACTTACATGACTACGATAGTACTTGCATGACCATAAAGCACCATTATGACTATATAACACTTGTGACTACATAGTATGCCAATAGTAACTCATCGACATCGTTATCCAAATATTCCTTAGATATGCATTATACAAAGCTTTGAAGTTTTGCTTTGTTTGTGTGTATATATATATATATTACGCACGAACATACATATTATACATATATTACACACACGTGCATATTATGTGTTTATCTATATATATGCGTATATGCATATGTATATCAAACACAGTTTTATAGAAAAATAGAAAATAATACTATAAGAAAGCTAAATAATTAACTAAATAAATAAAATGATTTGTGATGTTTCTATTCAGTTTCCTCCCCGAACACCAATTAATTCACAATCAAGTATTCCATTAGCACAAATATTATTCAATTATTTTATCATATACTTAATGTAATTTGCTTTAGATTGAGACAGGAAGCACGTATTTATGGCATATGTATATAGGTATGTATGTATCTGTGTATTAAGTTTGTGTATGTATGCATATACATACATAGATATATATATATATATATATATATATATATATATATAGATATAATATATATATATGGTATAATATATACATATATATTACATATATATTTGTATATATATATGTATATATACATATACAATATATACATATATATTTGTATATATATGTATATATACGTATGTTATATACATATTTACATATACATATATGCATCTATATATATGTGTGTGTATCTATATATATATATATATATACATACATACATACATACATACATACATACATATATATATATTATATTATGTACACACGCACACAGACGCACATGCACACATATATTTATCAAAAAGTAGATGTGTGTGTTTCCCGCTTGGAGCGAAACAAATGTATATTTCTAGCAATCAGAAAAGTGTGTGCGTGTATGTGTGTATGTGTGTGTGTGTGTTTGTCTTTGTGTGTGTGTGTGCAAGTGTATAGTCAGATAAATATAGATGTACAAATATATACACACATACGCATAAATGTACATATATATCACGCATATACCCGCATATACACATATTGAAATTTACACACGTTTATATATATATATATATATAAGCGAGAAAGAAGCAACAAGAATGGATAGGTTTTTAGTACGATCGTTTCATACAAGGACAGGTTTTATTAAAAGTTGCAAAGATTACAGCATATAAACGAGTCCCGTACTCATCAGCTAAAATACATGTAAGTTCTCTAGACATCCTAGTGTTTGAGGCTATACTCATGAAGTAATGTAGATAATTAAACAGATTTCTAAAGTTCATTAAAGTTCTTTAAAGATGATGTACAGTCTTATCACAGAATTTTAAAAGAGTTTTGATAGCATCACAGAGAAGGTGACCTAATCCATATGAATTTCCATAGATATGATGAGGGATTATATACTCTCACAGAAGACAAATTTATCCATTGTTAATTACAACGAGGTGGGTCTCAATTCCTGCTTATTAGCATTACAGAGAGGGTGAATTAATCCTTTGTATATATGCACAGATTCCAATGGTGTAGATGTAAATTTCCAGAGAAATGGAGATGAATTTCATATTCACAGGCGATAAATTTACAATGGTTGAACACAATGAGGTAGGTATCAATCCTTGTTATATGATTAGGTGTTTGCCATATTAATCACATTACTGCTATTCACAAGAGGCTGTAGCTATTTAACTCTTAAAGGCTGAAGGGCTTACTAGATCGGCAAGAATAGAGAAGGGAATAGAAAAAAAGAGAGAAAATAATGGAGGGGGGAGCAAAAAGGGGAGGGGAAAGGGGACTAAAAGAGAAGAGAAAAGGAAACAGAGAATAAGAAGAAGAAAAAGAAGAAAGAGAAAAGAGAAAGAAATAGGGAAAGAAGGGAAAAAAGAAAAAGAAAAAAAGAGGGTTCTAGTTATACAGAAGAGCTAGTAGACTGTAAGTCTGGTTTTAATCAACAGGCATCTAGGAACTAGAGGGGAATATTCTTCTGACCCTAAACCGTTAATTTATTGCTGTTGAAATCAGCTATGAGTTTAAAGAGAATCTAAAGAGATAACACTCAGGACTTCTTGGATAACCCTTCAGTAAGGCTGATCTGTCCAACTAAGTCGGACATTGGCCGACTTAGTAAATCTATCCTGGATACTGTTCTACCCCAAATAACCCCTCTTCTCCCCTTAAACCTATGGCTAAGTACCGACGAAGTTCTAAAATGGTTTAACTCTCTAACTAATACTAGTAGTCTGTCCTTTATTCAGTTCGATATTAATAGTTATTACTCTAGCATTTCCCCTATCTTACTCAACAAATCACTAATATTTGCCATGAATCGCTCCCTCATAACTAGAGAAGAAATCAATATTGTGCTACTAGCTAGGAAGACATTTATTGAATTTGAAGATAAATTATGGACTAGAGCAGATACACCAAATTTTTTTGATATACCAATGGGTTCCAGTGATTCGGCTGAGGTAACCAACCTAGTAGGCGCATATCTATTAAAATGCAAAGCAAGGATATCCCAGAAATACAGGGGGGTCTATATAGGGATGATGCTCTGTTTGTTATCCCTAGTAATAATAAATCTGTTTAGAAAGGATTAGAAAGAAAATTAATAAGTTCTTTAAGGATTTCAACCTCAGTATAACGTATGAACCGGGCACTAAAATAGCTAATTTCCTAGATATTACCCTAGACCTTAACTCCAAGCTACATTACCCATTTAGAAAGGAAGGCGAAGTCACGAATTACGTAAATAAATTATCAAATCATCCCCCAAATATAATAGAATCTTTAGTAAGAAATATTTCATTAAGAATTTCAAAATTATCATCCAATAAGGATATATTTAACTCCCATTCTGAGCATTATAATGCGGCGTTAACTAAGGCTGGATACAACCAAAAGATTACATTCGTTGATAAGGAGAACTCACGTATTCCTAATAATGAAGTTATCAGTAATCACGTAAGCAGCAAAAAGACCAAGCCCGAAATAAAAGTAGAATTAAATTAACGGTAAACGCTAATCTAGAGTACAGGCCCAACAATTCAAATAGAAGCATTGACCAGAACATAGGTAACTCGGATAAGATTGAAGTAGATAAACCTAAGATGCACACAAATAAAAATAAAATAATGGTAATAAATACAATAACTCCGGTGAGATGAATAGTAGTAATTCTACGAACCCTAAATTTTATAAAAAAGATATATTATGGCTGAATATTCCTTTCAACTGTGCGATACAATCGGATATACAGAACAAATTCAAAGTGATTCTGGAAAAGAATTTCCCTATCTCTCATAGATATCATAGAATTATTTCTAGGAAAACAGTTAGGATTTCTTATTCAACCCTCCCAAATATGTCCACTTTAATAGCTAAAATTATAATAACAACATTAAACTAGCCAGGAAGATAGAAATAAAAATAATAATATCAGAATGAATACCAATAGCAATAACAATAATACTACCAACAATAAAAACAGCAATAGGAACTATCAAAACATAGGTGAAATAGTAACCACAGAATGACTAATAACATTAACATTAATAGTAATAATAACAATGCCGATATTAATAGAAGTAATATTGTTAATAATAGAAATAATAGAAATAAGGCTAATGGAGAAAATAAGGAGAATGAAAATATCAGTGATATCTATAACAATAATATACAGCTGGATAAAAAGACTAACAATAATAATAACATTACGAATAATATAAGAAATCTTGGTAGGACTTTACACCTAAATGATGAAACGGAAGGATCAATAAATAATAACAATACTTTAGATATCAGCACCAACTATAGAAATGATAATCAAAATAATAGGAACCTTAAACATCTACCCAGGAATAATCCAAGGCCTGAAGTTGTTCCTCCTGTGTGTAAGTGTAGAATAAAATCAAAATGCCCGGCACCTGGTCTATGTAGGGAAAATAATGTAATCTATAAATGTACCATATCCACGGAGAATAACAAATATTTTTACATTGGCTGTACAATTAATTTTTTCCAGAGTTTAGAAATCACATCTCGACTTTTAAATTACGTCATAAAGCTGGTACCACCACACTTTCAAACAAATCTGGGAACTCAAAAATAATAACAAAAATTATACCCTTAATTGGGAAATAGTTAGGAGAGCAATTCCGTATAAAAATAGTAGGGTTGGTTGTCAACTATGCTCCATGGAGACGTACGAAATTCTAAAGCATAGTAACATAAAACTTATTGAATAACCATATCGAACTAGGTCAAGTTTGTGTCCACGCTAAATTGAAGACTTTAAAATATTTTAAATGATTGGAATATTCATAACTAGATAGATAGATATAAACTTGATTTCTACTAGTATAGCAATGCTTTAAGTAGATAACTAAGAGTTCTCACATTACAGTTATCTTTATCTTTTTCCTTATATCTGCATCAGTTTTTTGAGAACAGGGAAATGAATAGTACTTATTCGCTACTTAATTGAGGCTTTATTTAATTTCAAACTCACAATTTTTAATTCTTAATTTTAAATCTTAATTGTAATATTTAATTTTAATTCCTAACTTAATCTAATTTAAATAGCATAACTCTAATAAATTATAATTAGTTACTGTAGCCCCATAATTCTATTTCATAATTAAATAAATAAGGCTATTCCCTCGGTGATAATATGATTATCTTCATTATGATAGACAATCCCCTAACACCTTGTAAATGATCTTATAAGATTTGACCTGTAGTCAGTCAATGTATGAATAATAACGACAACTCCTTAAGACAATAAAATGAATAAATTAAATAAGTAAATTTTTAATGACTTTTTGATAAGATTATACTTAGATTTTCCTATGTATTTTCTGGTGATTTTAGCATCTGACCCCTTAACCCCTGACTGTGTTATCTCTTTAGATTCTCTTTAAACTCATAGCTGATTTCAACAGCAATAAATTAACGGTTTACTGGTCAAAGAATAATATTCCCCTCTAGTTCCTAGATGCCTGTTGATTAAAACCAGACTTACAGTCTACTAGCTCTTCTGTATAACTAGAACCCTCTTTTTTTTCTTTTTCTTTTTTTCCCTTCTTTCCCTATTTCTTTCTCTTTCTCTTTCTTCTTTTCTTCTTCTTATTCTCTGTTTCCTTTTCTCTTCTCTTTTAGTCCCCCTTTCCCCTCCCCTTTTTGCTCCCCCCTCCATTATTTTCTCTCTTTTCTTCTATTCCCTTCTCTATTCTTGGCCGATCTAGTAAGCCCTTCAGCCTTTAAGAGTTAAATAGCTACATCCTCTTGTGAATAGCAGTAATGTGATTAATATGGCAAACACCTAATCATATAACAAGGATTGATACCTACCTCATTGTGTTCAACCATTGTAAAATTTATCGCCTGTGAATATGAAATTCATCTCCATTTCTCTGGAAATTTACATCTACACCATTGGAATCTGTGCATATATACAAAGGATTAATTCACCCTCTCTGTAATGCTAATAAGCAGGAATTGAGACCCACCTCGTTGTAATTAACAATGGATAAATTTGTCTTCTGTGAGTATATAATCCCTCATCATATCTATGGAAATTCATATGGATTAGGTCACCTTCTCTGTGATGCTATCAAAACTCTTTTAAAATTCTGTGATAAGACTGTACATCATCTTTAAAGAACTTTAATGAACTTTAGAAATCTGTTTAATTATCTACATTACTTCATGAGTATAGCCTCAAACACTAGGATGTCTAGAGAACTTACATGTATTTTAGCTGATGAGTACGGGACTCGTTTATATGCTGTAATCTTTGCAACTTTTAATAAAACCTGTCCTTGTATGAAACGATCGTACTAAAAACCTATCCATTCTTGTTGCTTCTTTCTCGCTTATAATCACCCCACATTACTGTATTGTTAAATCAGTATAGTTTTTTTTGGTGCATCTAAGTTAGGTACCATATTCAAGTAAATTTTTTAAAATTAACTTGAATCTTTATTGCTCTTTGAATATATATATATATATATATATATGTGTGTGTGTTGTGTGTGTGTGTGTGTGTGTGTGGTGTGTGTGTGTGTGTGTGTGTGTATACCGACTAACATGCAACTTCACACAATAACACGAATAACACGTGTCAAGTACTTAGAAAAGATTCAAGAAGAAAAAAAAAGAAAAAAATGATAATCTTGAGCAGAATATTAATTTACCATATCAAGTACAAGACAAGATCATACATCATTCTGTGCAATCTGAACGCTTTAGCCACTGCAGCCATCATATGAGAATAACCAGGGTACGTGACCGACGTGAGTGGATTGTGTGCTATAGAAACAACAGCGATTATGTACCCTGCCCTTTTGTGTGGTTTAGTAGACCGACGCTAGTGTATCCAGGTTATATGCGGGAAGGAGATTTAAGTTAATTGACAAGGCGTAACTCTTCTGACAATGATAATACTTATATTTATGTGTTCGTGAATACTACTAGCAAGTTGAGTATGTGCAGTATGTGTCTGCACACACACACACACACGTATATATATATATATATATATAGTAGAATAAGAAATAGAAATTCCTTGCAACAGAATTATATATTTGAAAAATGAATAGAAATGGCTTTTCTGATAATTCTTCCACTTTAATGATGAGATGTTTATAAGTTATTTGGCGTTTACAGAAGTGACCCTGCTAGGAGTTTCCCCCTTAAAAGCGGTTAGTCACTTTTGTGAACACTTAATAACTTATAAACATCTAATTTTTAGAATGGAAAACTTTTCAGAACAGTCATTTCTATTCATTTTTTTCAAAGATATGTATGTATGTACGTGTGTATGTATTACAGAAGAAACTATACTAGATAGGAACTGCCTTTATTCAGGCATACTTTTATAATACTTATTCTAGAAAACGTGAAAGAAACGGAATATATGATCTCAGACTCAAAAATACAATCAAAAGATCACACCATTTCTTAAAAATGAAGAGAGCTTTCAAGACACTCGGTGTAACAAAACAGTGGTAAGAAGCCTGACATAATAAATCTTCCCAATTTAAATTTCTCAAAAGAACAAATGGAAATTATTTCAAAAGTTCTAAAATTGACCTCGACACCACAGTATCCTAACCTCAACTCAGCGAAGTACGAAATAGCATCTCAGTTTTTTCGATAACGAAAACACTGATTATTCCATTGTGCAAAACAAAATTTATTACAATCCAACAAAAGAAGAAAAAGCACTGGACAAATTTTGTGACCTTCATTTAACAATGAACTTCTATTTTCTAAACTGAAGTCTAACACATGTCGAAAAGAATGATCTAAAACACAATTATAATTTAGATATCAAATCTGATAAGGGAAGTGCTGTAGACATAACGGCTATGGAACAATATAAAAATGCTTCTATAAAATAGTAAACAACAACCAACAAGTAAAATCAATGTGTAAAATTAACACACTTACAAGTCAACACGGAAAATGCTTAACTATGAAAGAAATTTATTATCTAACAAATTTTATATCTAAAATTAGTTTCTTCTACGGATCTCCTAAAATCCAGAAAAATAAAACAATGAAATATGCCTGCAAAAAATCACATTCAGTCGGCATAAACAAAGTTTTTTTCTGAAGGATCTCATATTAAGACCAATTGTAGCACGTCCAGCCTGTGAAACGCACAGAATCGGCAACTTCCTTGACATACTGTTAAAACTTCTCTTAAAATTTAAAGGAGTTTTCATAAGGGATCACCAAGATCTGTTAAACCATCTCCAGAGAAAGTTAACAGGAATACTTTAATCACTTCGTTTGGTGTCGTAAATCTCTTTAGTACCACCCCGGAAGGGTACAGAATAGAGGCAATAGCTTTTTGCCTTAGAAAATTCTCTAATTCATCGCAGAGAGTTTAAAATTTATCCTTCAAAACAACTTCGCCATAATGTAAATAATGTAAATAACTTCGCCATTTTCCAGAAAATACGTACTAAAAATATCTGGGACTGCGATCTTACAAAAGTTTCCTCAACATACAATAGCTTAGCCATGGTATACATCGAAGTCCAGGTATGTGAACAAGTCAAAAAAACAAAGTACGGGATTGATTTCGAAAATAATCTGGCAAAGACTTGGAAAAGATTGCTTAGATAACGGCCTTCTTCTTTGGAAATACAGTCTAGATGAACTCAGTGATTTCAAATTCTTACTTTATAATATCGATAGTAGTGTTCAATTCACAACGGAATTTAGCCATAACAAACTTTTCTTAAACATTTTAATTATGAATGACATGACCATAGAAATTAACTTCTACTACAAACCAACGGACTCTAAACAGTACCTACAAATAACTTCGTACCACCCAAAACATACCAAATCAAATATTCTGTTTAACTAGTTAGAAAAATCTATATAACTGTCTCCAATCCAGAAGTTCAGAATAAAAGACTCCTTCAATTTAAACAGGCAGTGCTTGAAAAAATTACCTACCCATGTGCGAAAGTTATAGATAATGGAGACTTACGAAAAATCAAACAGTTCAGATACATCCAAACCTTATCTTTAATTACAACACACAACCCAAGATACATGGAAACATTCAGCATTATTCATCAAAACTTACATTTATTTGGCCTAGACCCGAGAATGAAAAAGACTCTTGAATTATACAAAATAGTGAAAGGCAAAAGACAACCAAAGTCCTTAAAAAAATACATACCAACGCGAAACTACTAACTACCAAAAGCTGAAAAGTGTGGCCCATCGAACTGTGGAACTCGTAACAACTTTATTGAGGATAGAACTTATAAATCTAAATCGAAACAAGTTTTTACTGTGAAAAGCCATTTTACTTGTTCTTCAAGAAATTTAATTCATGCCATCAAATGCAATGGACGAAGGGAAGCTTTCATTGGACAAACAAAACTCACTTTAAAAATGAGATTAACAGTTCATCGTCAATAAATATGAGATCCGAGAACTAGGCAAATTCCATTTAGCGAACATCTGGACACATGCAAAAAGACCAAATCGACTAAATTTCTTCTTTTCACAGACTATCAATGTACAGACAATAATACAAATAAAACAAAAATAAATATGGGAAATTCGTTTTATAAAAGCAGTTTATAAAAACAACAGTAATACACGATTCCCCTCTTCCTATGAATTAATTATTGTAGAAATATATTATCAATGTCTACTTGTGCTGTTTTTAAGAAGATCAAATTTCATGTAGCGGCTATCATCTGTCTTATTTACCCCACATCTCATTATCTTACTTCACACGTTGTTAACAAAGAAGGAATATAGTTTTAACACGTTCAATGAGAGTGAATTAGCACTAATTGATAACACTACTGTTTGGAAGAATAATAAGCAATAATTATCTATAACACTTTTAGGTAAACAATTATATTTTTAATTAAAATCATTTCAGTTATTATTATTTCCAATATAAAATGAGAGAGGAAACACGGTGAAATAAATATCATTTATTCATATCACTCTTTTGTAATTGTCATCTGATATGTTCAATGTGAAAAGCTTTTATGTGACCTTGTCACGCGACTGTCACATGGGCTTAATATATAAACGTTGAGAATAAATTTGTACGTTAACGGATAGAGTTCTGAGCTATATTCGTTCTTTAGAGACAGGAAATCTTTTTTATAACAGCGGCACAGCTTGCTCCATATATCGTACTCAGTTCGCCCCATATAGGGTACACAGCTCGCTCCATATACCGACTCTTT
>NC_043006.1:88558384-88583384 GCF_006345805.1 Octopus sinensis | reverse complement strand
TGACATACGTAGCACATAATCAACAACAATGATGAAAAGAAATGGGGCGAGTGTGTCTCCCTGCAGTATTCCGGCCTCGATCGAGAAAGATGATGTTTCTCCATCAGGGGTTAAGATGGTTGAAGACGTATCTGTGTAGAGGACCTTGATGGCAGAAATAATTTTGTCTGGTATCCCATAGAGCTTAAGGATTTCAAACATCTTGTACCTATCTACAGAATCGAACGCTTTAGAAAAGTCTACAAATACCATTGCAAGATCGCGATTAAATGCTTTTGATTCTTCAATAAGTCTGCGCAGGCATAGTATCTGGCTCAGCGTTGAGCGCCCATGTCTGAATCCATTTTGGTTCTTTCGGAGCAAAGGTTCAACAAAAAGGACAAGACGATTTAGGATCAGTTTGTTGTACAGTTTTGCAGCAATTGACATTAGAGATATGCCCCTGTAGTTGGTGACGAGGGACAAATCGCCTTTTTTGGGTATTGGAATGATTTGAGATTGGTGCCAAATCTTTGGAGCGACAAAGGTGGAAAGTGTGTGGTTGCAGAGGTTAAGCAAAAGTGTGTGAAATCTATCATCCTTCCAAATCACAGCCGGAATGTTGTCGGGACCAAATGCTTTCGAGGCTTTTAGTTGCTTGGTGGCTGCTGTTAGTTCAAATATGGTAAAAGGGGAGGTGTTGATGTCCAGCGTGTCTGATATAGGCACACTTGGGAGAGTGGGGTTATCAGGGATTTTGGCATTCTTCCCAAGGAGGTTTTTAAAATGGGTTGACCAATTTTCTAAACGCTTCTTAGCTGATCCCCCTTTAATTCTAATTGATGACCCAGAATTTTTGCCTGATAGGTCTTTGATGGATTTCCAGGCGAGATGGTGTTTTTTACTAATGTGCTCTTTCGATAGTTTACTAATTTTGCCATTGATAAATTCGACCTCGGCGTTCAAGTAAGCCTCATCAAGATTCTTCCTGGCAGCTATGAGTTGGATCTTCAGTGACTGGGATGGAGAACGGTGGTAAGCTAGTGATATAGACTTTAGATGGTTTCTGCTAAAATTATGGACGTAAACACCTGCTAACCTTTATTTTCTTCTTGACTACCCGAAATATGCGAACATACCTTTTATTGTAATCGCAGAAATAAAACATATGGAGAATAAGAAGGAAAAAAGAAAAATACTCTTTATAGTTTCTCTCTGCTCGTACACGACTCTATTCACAAGTACTGTTCATAGTCGGTCCCTCCTTGATTTTTCTCCAAGTCAAGGTCAGTGTATGTTCGAAAGTTCTATTAACAATATAGCAGACATTTGAACTCTCTCTGACCGAACGTTCTTCCTCTCACCCTACGAAAGCAGTAGTTGCTGCTACATTGCTGCGGCTGCTGCCAGAACTTGCTGCCGCTGCTACTGCTGCTACAATTAGAAACATGCAAGTTTGAATGACATCGAGATGTTTCTCCCAGTGTCTGAATTATACCGGTGACACCAATGAAAAATCCCTTTCTTTTTCTTTGTTGGGAGAAAAGAGAATCTACAGTAAAAACAAACCCTCAGCCCTCCCTCCAGGGTGTAAATTACTTTAAAAAGAAATACTTTAAAAGGGAAAAACGTGAGAAAAATTTAAATTAAATTAACGATAGACAAAAGCATGTGCCTTCTCGCACATAAACACATTATTCACACTTATACAAACATACGCAGACGCAAATATTGAAGTACTAAATGGCTCTCCCTCACTTGTCCTTCCCATTAATGCCATTGCTCAACCAATTCTGAACGATCTTGTCAGGTCAGGTCTGTTGTATGCAGCGTCGGATCCTACTACTGGTAAACTGTAAACCAGTACAACCTGTGTCAGTGGGGTAGAAAGGGCTCCTTAGCCGTAGTGAAGGCAATCTATCTAGGGAGATAACCTTACAATAAATCACTCAGCCCGTAGCTTAGAAGTACTGGGTTGACGTCCAGCGGGAACAGCTTTGTTTCATGGAGGAGGAAAGATCTTCTTTAGTACTTGGTTGTACAATGCTTTCCAATGTGTGTAGTAGTGGCGCGCGCACACATTATTAGCCATTTGAAAAGACTATGGAATTTACAATTAACTGCACCAGGGTTCCTCTTCCCCAGGGAACCAGACCTAATGGTATACCTGCGGATGTAGGTCCAGCCCCTGCTTTGCCGGGTCCTGTCTCTGATCATGTTGCACCTCCAAGGGCATCCATTGACGGTGATGCCCTCAATCTTAACAGACGGGTATCACCTGATGGAGAAGAGTCAGCCCCCAACGAAACAACACCAAACAAACACCTCATCAGCTGTAAAAATCTTTCGATACTCAGCACCCTCAATGCCCGCACCCTCGGCTCTCTTGGCCGTCTAGAAGAACTTGGTGCAAATGCAGAATCACATGGCATTGATATAATAGCTGTCCAAGAACACCGATTTTACCACCCTGACAACATCCTCAAATACCATCAAGTCGGTTCTTATCAACTTGTAACCTCCTCAGCATCAAAGAATACTGTTAATTCAACAGTTGGAGGTATCGGATTTCTACTTTCATCAAAGGCTAGTGATACTCTCTTGGGTATAGAGTCAATCTCACCTAGAATTATGGTGCTTGAGATAGATGGAAACCCAAAAACAACATTGGTATGTGTGTATAGCCCACATAATTCGTCTGTGGCAGACGAAATTGAAAATTTCTATACAACCCTTCGTTCAACCATTGAGCAAGTACCTCTCCATAATTTTCTGGTTATAGCTGGTGATCTGAATGCTAGACTAGGACCCGATGAGACCAAGTTTACTTTCAACTCTAAAACCAATCGGAACGGAGAAATGCTCAAAGACTTCTTGGAGGAATTTAATCTCTACACCTCCAACAATTCTTTTATGAAACCAAAAGGTCAACTTTGGACATTTGAGTCCCCACTTGGTGATAGGGCACAAATTGACTACCTCATCTTTCGAAAGAAATGGCGCAATAGTGTTAAGGACTCGAGATCCTACTCTTCCTTTAGTTCTGTCGGCTCTGACCACAGAATTGTATCAGCTACCGTTAAGCTTAGTCTTCGCTCATCCAAAAAAACTAAGCCTCACCCGATCAAAATGATCGACTGGGAGGAAGTCTTATCTAACCCCGATATGTCCAAACAATTTACTATTGAGGTCTATAACAAATTTCAATCTCTGTCTACTTCTGAAATAGATGCTGAGAACATTGAGGAAGTATACAGCAGCCTCATCAAATCAACAGAGGAAGTTGCACTGGCTACTCTTCCCAAAAGGAAGAGTAGGGGCCAGAGCAAACCTTCTAATTCCCCCCCAAATGTCATCGAATATATATATATATAGTTAATCCAAACAAGAAAACACAAAAAACACAACAACGCGAGGACGTGGAACAAGTATAGTATTATTGGACGCTCAGGAAAGAAGGGAAGAAGGAGGGTTTAACGTTTCGAGCGGAGCTCTTCGTCGGAAACATAGGAGAAGGAAAGATCCAGAGAAGGGAAGACAGAGGAAAAAAAATCGCCAACGGTACACACTAGGTCACGACGGACTTTTAGAATTTCCGCCTACCAAATCCACTCCGCCTATATATATGTCCATACACAAAGAACACAGACACACGCGCACACACACATGCACACAAGCACAGACCCTAACACGTATGTATGTGTGTGTGTGTGTGTGTGCGTGTGCCCATCTCTGCTTTATGTTTACCGGTATAAATCTCATGTATCAAAATATACAACTTTTGGATTCGATAATTATAGATTGATGAATAAAACTCCATTTAGAAGCAAGTACAAGGTTCAAAATGATTAAGTAGAAACCTTGAAAGCAGTGTCTCAGCATGAGCAGACTGAGATTCGCAAAGGAATTGAATTAAGGAATGCATATCATAAAATGTGCATTCCCATGTGTAAAAAATATACATTCGTGAAATATGACCAATTTTTCGTGTGTTATGTCAATTTTAATATAGTAAATAATGAAATAAGAGTGGATATTTAAATAATATATTGGGTCATCCCATAAATAATGCGTTTTTATAATTCTTTTATTTTTCAAAATTAAGAAAAAATAAGTTCTTTTTTAATCAAAAAATATACACTCCTACATTTTCTACAATGCTCCATGGCCCCTCTTCCAAACTTCACTTGTTCGTGACGAAAAATACACCTCCAATACTGTTCTGACGTCGTCTACTGAATTCATATTTTTTCCGTCCAAATGATTTTGAAGACTGCTTAATAAATGATTATTAGATGGGGCAACGTTTGACGAATATGGTGGGAGGGGAATCGTTTCCCATTGAAACTGCTCCAGCCATTGGAATGTCCTCCTCGCTGTATGTAGCCGAGCATTATCCTGATAGAAGAACACCTTTCGTTTTGAAACCAAAGATGGTCGTTTTTCTTCTAGCGCTGACTTAAGCCACTCAAGCTGCTCGCAGTAGATCTCCTTTGTTATCGTGTGGTCCGGGTTAAAACGTTCAAAGTGGACTAAACCTTTCATATCTCACTCAACAAATAACAACACCCTACGTGGGGGAAAACCCTCTTTAGCCTGGGGTACAGGTGTTCTCCTTTCCCTACCCATTGTTTTCAGCGCTTGACATTTCTATAGAGAACATATTTCTCGTCACCGGTCACTATTCGGTCGAAAACGGTTCATTCGTGAGATGTCAAGCAAAGAAAAGCACACATTCACTCTCTGTCCACGATTAGACTTGGAAAGTTTGTGAGGAACCCATTGACCCAATTTGCTGACTTTACCGATGGCACACAGGTGTCGGTGTATGGTTGAATGATCAAATCCAAGCTTCTCTGCTCGTTCCTCAACAATTATGATGGGATTTTGTTCCACCAGGGTTTGCAGAACATCCTCGTGTAGCTCTACAGATCTTCCGGGGTGAGGCTGGTCTTCTAGGCTGTAGTTACCGTCTCGGAATTTCTGAGACCACTGTTCACACTTGTTTACGTTTATTGTCCGGTCCCCATATACAGTATTAATAAAATTCCTCGCACTTTCCGTTGCGTTGTTTCCTTTATTGAACTCATAAAACAAAATATGCCGAATATGCTCCTTTGTTGCTTCCATTACTGCTTTGAAAAAATAACTGTTAAAATCGGACTACACTCTTCAAAACTTGCACTAAGAAATAAGACAAGGTAAAATTACTACCTGCTTTTATAGCAAGCTGATGCAGGTAGTTTATCCCGTCTCCCCTGACTTTTAGCTCATGCAATTGAAAAAACCGCATTATTTATGGGATGACCTAATATATTCTTTGTTAATCCACAACGTACTGACAGTCTTAAAACTGGCTGTATCCCTCATCTTGAATATTCTGAAAATATAATTAGGGTGTAGCTCTTTCATCAAACTTTCTCTGTTAGAACTGGTCCCTTGGCCCTCGGCATTCTTAATACAATCTGCAAGGCAGTGATTCCGTTTCTGTTTGTGTGTTATCCCCTAAACGTTGAATTTCTAGATTCTCCCTGCAAAATAGCAACTCCTATTGAATTTGATAGGTAACTGGCGATCGCTATATCCATTGATCAAAGGGATTTAGTAATGCTGTATATTATGCAGCAGGTGCAGTTGGTACGGATCTGAGAGTAGTGTAAGGTAAGTTATAATTCTATTTTTATCAAATCTAAGGGTTTCTCATCCTTAGATCCTGGCAGCATATGCAGTTTAAAGTCGTGGCTATTTCAGTTTTGTTCTATCAATTAATATACCTTAATTATTTTATCAAATGTTCAACTTTACCTTATATTCTCTCCGGATTAGAAGTAGTTGATATCTTTCACCATTTCCTCTTGTGGTTTAATTATGAGCAAAATGTTATAAGACCTATATTTTAGCATTTCCTTCTTTTAGCCATTCGACTGCCTCCTTGCACGAGTAATACCGCTGTGTTGAAGGGTTTGTTCGAACAAATGAATCTAAGTCCTTATTTTAAGATTGATACTTATATTAGCTTCTTCGGTGAACTGCTAAGTTACGGAGCAATAAACAGATCTACACCTGTTGTCAAGCGGTGAAAGGAGAAACACAAAGAAACACACACCACACACACCACGCACAGGCTACAAACGCTCATAATACATACATCTATACACACATGCACACACATATATGTATGTATGGATATATATAAATGTATATACATGTATGTATGTCTGTATGTATGTATGTATATATATATATATATATATATATATATTATATATATATATATATATATAATTTAAACTTGAGCAGGTAGAGGAGTAAATGTAACTTGCTTATCCTTATATTAATATATATATATATATATATATATATATATATATATATATATATATATATATATATATATATATAATATATATATATATATATATATATATATATATGTATATATATATATATATATATATATATATATATATATATATATATATATATATATATTAATATAAGGATAAGCAAGTTACATTTACTCCTCTACCTGCTCAAGTTTAAATTTCTTGAGCTCTACGAAGTGTATCCTATACAGAGGATATCTGTCTCTCATCTATAAACTATGTATTAATAAATATATACGCAACGGGCTTCCACACAGTTTCTGACTACCAATTTAATTCACAAAGAATTGGCTGTTCTAGGGCTGCAGTAGAGGATACCTATCCAGGGTATTACGCAGTGGGACTGAACTCGAAACCAGTTGCTTACGAGAACTTCTTAACCACATAGTTATATCTGCGCTTAAAAAGTAATCTCGTTTAAAATAAGTTAGTTGTTGTTGTTTAGTTTAGGTCAGCCATGATTGATCAGACATATGATCAAGGTCATTCTGGTTGTGTCTTAAATGCGAAAAGCACGCATTAGAACTATACGAAATTCCATTATCTAATGCAATGATTCTCAAACTGACAAATACCCTCCTCCGCCAATGAATTATTTGTGAAAATTTTTTGCCTCATCCTTTATTGATGAGAAAACAAAATATAGCTTGCCTCCATATAATTCTTCTTTCTTCACTGTGGTGTTGCACAAGTATAAAATGCTTAAAATCATCACTAGTTTATCAAAATGTTGCAATATGTTCGCCCCCTCTTTCGATCCTACCTGTCCCTCTCTATGAAAACACTGTTCTTATGCGTCCTTTCCTCTACTTTTTTTTAAGACAATAGGGGAGCCGCTCTCAATCTGTTTCACTTCCTGATACACTGGAGATCAAATAGAAAAATTAATGGTGCACTTAATATGGAAAGTTAAAAAAGAACAAATTATGTTTTGAAGTTAAAAATACAGTGAGAAAAAAATATGATAGAAAACAATTTCTTTTTTGTTTTACTACTAAAACTTGTGTTCAGCAAAATTATGAATATCGCGTTTTCACTCATTAATATGGATTTTCTATGGCCTTAAATTATATTTTTAAAAATCTGCAGCATACTTAGTCCTTGTAGAACGCCACAATGTACATATAATGTTGCTACAGTATATATTCAGATGCGGTGAGATGTTGTAGCAACAACTGGGTGGGTTGTGTAATATTCCTGTATAAAGAGATTATGATAGAAGTTGATACGTACAGATTATAATTTTTTTTACAAAACCTATGAACTAAATGAAATCCTCTTTAAACATTATTCCACCTTCAGCAGCCTCTCTTCCTCCTCCTTTTCAAAATCATGATCAAAATAATAATCATAATAATAATAATAATAATACTAATAACAACAATAGCACTCAGAGAGCGCAAATCTCCGCCAGGCAACACCAACGATTAGCTGGAGAGGATTTTTAAAATGAGAATATCTGAAATGGACTCGACTGCTCTCACAGACGAGAATACTAAAAATAAACCCGACAGCTCTCAAAAATTAAGTTAAAAAAACAGGAAAAATAATCCAGCATCTTTGGTAGTGATGGAATGTGAAAGTAGATGTACGTGCCGTGTTTGTAATGCTGTGTGCATGTCGTCTGCAGTGGGAACAGGGACAGTTTTCTCTACGAAGGCCTTTTTTAGCCTATCCACTGATGTAGTGTCTTTACGATCATTAAGGTCTATAATGAGAAATTTATCCGTGCGTGAAAGAAAACGGAAAGGACCTGCATACGGTACTGTTAACGGAGGTTTAACAATATCATTGCGCACAAAAACGTAAAGCTTCCTTCAAGGCAGAGCTAGAAATGCAATTGTCAAGTAGGTAAGAGGTTTTAAACAGGAGCGATATATTCAAAATTGGTAAAACTAAAGATTGTCAAGGAAAAATTAAATTTATTATTATTACTGAGTATATTAGTGCTATTTAATTTCTGAACGGTTTTGCTGCCGTTTGTTTATGTAGTTCGATTTTTTTATCCATCAGATTCTTCTAAGATTGAGACGCGAGTAAAATTAATAATAGAGAAACGAAAATAAACTTTGGAAACAGCAACGCCGCCATAACTTGCGTGGAAACCATGAGTGTGCTTTCAAGGGAGATAATCAGAGAAAGACTTGAAAGTCAACGTCAGATCTTAATACCTGATGCAAAGTAAATATAACAAATAATCCATATCCTTGTCCTGTACTGGATCGATCCCAAAATCCAATCAGTTCGAGTCAGTGACAAGGTCAAACATCTCTAAAAGTTTCATCTGAATATATCCAGCAGTTATTGAGATATCTTGTCCATGGACAAACAAACAAACAATCACGACTGAAAACAATACCTCCGCCTTAGCGAAGGCGGGGGTAATAATAAAAAAAGTGAATTTAGAAGTGAGCATATTTATTCATGTTAGTGACAGTCTGTGTTTATTTCTATATTCTGAATATATATGTAAGTATATAAAAGTATTTAACATACACTCGCAAACACACTCTTGGGCATGTACATTCTCACATACACTATATATATATTTTTATTAAAGCTACAAAATTATCAGAGAAACTGTTACTCAGAGTTTCACGTTCCCGTTCGTCGGACAGTTGTGATGAAAAATATTGAGACTAAATTTAAAAAGTTCAAAGCTTTCATCACAACTGTCCAACGAACGGGTACGTGAAACTCTGAGTAACAGCTTTCGGAATAACTTTGCAGCTTTCCTAAAAGCATGTTAATCTACTTTTGGTATTCGAGTACTATATTTTGTACCATATTTTGCACTTATGTGCTCCCCTTTCTATATATAAACAAATAATATATATATATATACATAAATATAAGAGACAGCAAACCCAACATAAAGTCAGATAAGAGGAAAAAATCTATCAGAAAGAAACTCTATCTCTCTTAAAAAAATTTCTTTTGATAAGCATAACAAATGCGCAACCGGTAAAAAGAACTTTCACCTAATTAAATTACTTAAATAATTTTGTCAGCATTTTCTTCATTTCCTTTTTTATATATCACAACTCGTGTTCCACATCTCCTTTTTTAAATATATATATATATATATATTATATATATATATATACATATATATATATATATATAAATAGATGTGTGTAAGTAAGTATGTATGTATGTATGTATGTATGTATGTATGTATGTATGTATGTATGTATGTATGTATGTATGTGTGTATATATACGTGTATGTATGTATGTACATATTTGTCTGAGGATTCTGAGATCCTGGAAACGATTTCCTCAACATTATATGAAGCATCCTTGACAGAGCGCCACCTTACTCCGCTAGAACTCGGAATGTCCAATACTGCCACCGTATAAAAGTGCACATATTCCCCCAGTCAGTAATATCGTTAGTAGGAAATTATAAGCCATAGGCTGCAACTAACCCGGATGTCCCACACTATACGTTGAAGGATCACGCACTGTAGTAGGGTATATGTTCTCTGCTGCACATCGAGATTAGATCCGGCATCTAGTCCCGTAAATTTAAATGTAACCCCATACTATTAAACCAGTTAACTCTGTACCAGACATTTGGTACAGTGTTAACATACTACAAAATACTGCCGGGCATTACCGTCATGCCTGCTCTAGACGTGCAGCGTCCGACGAAAGAGCAGAAGTGGCTAAATGAGATACAACATCCACGTGATCTGAACAGAGCATCTGAGGCCGAAATACACAGCTAGAAGCCATTTAAATTTCCTCCACTCTCACTCCGATCATGTGATAATATGGATGAATTCTGTGACCACGAAACTGACTCGGCCTGTGTATGTGTGTATGTGAGAGTGTGTGTGTTTATGCACATACATACATATATATATATATATATATATAATTTAAGGAAAAATGAGAAGTTATTTATAAACTATTTAGTTACAATATCTTTCAGAAATTACTTCATCAATGTGAAATCGTCAGGAGTGTGTAACTTTTATTCATAATATTATGGGATTGTAGAAATGTTACGTATAAAAGTTACACATCTCTGATGATTTCACAATACGTCTGGATTTTGTAATTTACATCATTTAACTAATAATTACCTTGCTTTAATGAAGTATAGGTAAATTGGTGTAAATGAATATCTTATAAACATTTTTCATGCTTTGTTTTATTTTATGCATGTACTCTGTAAACCTCGGATTCATATGAAATACCCAAATATTGGGTTGTCCGGAAAGTTCGTGCCGATTTTTAAACGAAAGTAAATGGTCAATAAATACTTCCGAATACATCTTTAATCAACCAAATATGAACCATTTTGTTGCACAATGCGTCTCCATCTTTCATTTAACTTGAGAATTGAGGTGGTTTCATGACAAAGAATTCATCAAGGTATCTTTTTACGTCATCCAAGGAATTGAAATTTTTACCATTAAGACTATCCCGCAGAGACCTGAATAAGTGGAAATCCGAAGGAGCAATAGCTGGTGAATATGGAGGGTGGGGTAACACATTCCAGCCGAGTTGCAGAAATTCTTGTTTGGTTCCCAAAGCATCAAGTGCCGAAAATGAACTTTCTTATCTTCCATTTTAAAGGGTTACAGAATTAACACAGGTTATAGGAGCATAAACCTTCTTCCACGGAAAGATATCTTAAACTGTGTTCTAAATGGAGGTGTAGTCAAATCCTATTTTATGGACTCACCCATGTTCTAAAATAAGTCGAAATGTAAGCTACTATAAATCGGCACGAACTTTCCGGACAACCTAATACAATAACACGAACAGGAATGCCGTAGATTTTCAGATACTGGTCATTTATCGTGCAATTCAATGTTGAATTTACACTATATATATGCGCGCGTATGTACACACATATATATATATAGATATATGCATATACAAAATGTTCTATAATTATATACATAAATATAATTATAATCAAGGGTCAGTTAACTACTTCACCACGTACCGAAATTACGCATATATGTATATATATATATAATACAAATAAGAAAATGGAGGAACAAATTCATTTCGATCATTTATGTATTTAGTATTTGGGTACTTCACCAGCAGTATATTGGATAACTAATATCCCATAGTGGGTTACCCTTATAACCCCTATCTTGCTGTGTACTATATATATATATATATATATATATATAATATATATATATATATATATCACATACATATTTACATACATATATATATATACATAAATTGACATATATATATATATATATATATATATATATATATATATATATATATATATATATATATATGTATACATATAAATATTATGTATATATATATATGTGTGTGTGTGTGTGTGTGTGTGTGTGTGTCTGTGTGCGTGTCTGTGTCTGTGTGCGTGTTTGTGTGTGTGTGTGCATATACAGTTAGCAAACCGAAGAAAATAAACGCTGAATGATTCATTTTTGTGCAAAAGACACCAAAATATTTTTGGCCAACCTCTTTATAGACCTATTCATCCCCCCCCCATTGACTCACAACCTATAGACGGGGCATTTTGACAATTGCACTTCAATTATAAACAACAACAAGAAATACTTCTTGCAATGCCAAAATTATCTTTATTACTCTTGTTCTTATTATGCACTTCCAAGACCCTTTCACTAATTTATAATGTAACTTTGTGTACATTTTAGCTATTCTTCGAGTTCTTCTTCAGAAAATTGGCTGCTTTGGTGAGATACTTCTACCCCTCCTACCCTTATTACTTTACTTCTCATTCATATCCTTCACCTAATCTCTCCTACCTCTCTCATTCTCTCTCAGTTGTATTTGACTATACAATTTTGTCGTCTATAATATTAATATGAACAAGGCGTTGGACAAAAGAACAGTAATTTCTAAGATTTTTTCTGTGCCTTTCCAATTATTTCCGAATTAACGATATACTTTTACATGATAGCTATACGAAATTGAAGAAAATTGGAAATATAACATAAAATGTAGTAAGAGAATAAAGCAAAACAATCTTACTATATTTTCTATATAGGTGGTTGCTTATATTTAGTGTATGTATGCCCAGTTAGCTTATGTCTCAGAGCAAGTTGTACAGTGTACTTTTACTGTACTGACAATGATGTTTTTTCTTGCGAAAAAAGCTGCTTCCTTTTTATTTCCTGTTGCTAACGTTTCGATGTCATTATATAAGTCCCAGCGTATAGTTAAGAGAAAATCAGTATTAATTTATATTAGCCCCTATAGGCATCGATTTGAGTCCCATTCGTAGGACACAGATCACATATCTACCTTTTACCTTATACTTGAAATTATTGATTTCACTATAGAATGTCTATCGTTCTCTCTGTCTCTGTCTGGCTGTCTATGCCTGTCTGACTGTCTGCCTGTCAGTCTCTCTGTCGGTTTCTCTCTCTCTCTCTCTCTCGAACTTAGCTATTATAATGTTTTCTTTCTGTTTTAACGCTACTTATTTTATCTTCGCAAAATTATTTGTCGCGTGTAAAATCCGAAACCGATATTGTTTTTGCCTTATTGGTTGTTGTTGTTGTTGTTGTTGTTGTTGTTGTTGCTGTTGCTGATAACAGTCAAGTCTCACGGAACTGAGATTGCTACTGTTACTATAAGTATCTTCATATGATAGAGTACTTCGTCATTGTCATCATCGTCGTTGCCATTTTCATCACCCACCTAACCCATAATCATCATCATCATTAGCAGCAGCATTATCATCGTCGTCGTCATCTCTCGTTGTCATCATTGTTGTCGTTGTCGTCGTCATCGTCGTCACTCTTTTCGTTGCCATAAACATTGAAATTATCTTTATTATTGTATTTAGGGATGGTCAGGTTGCTAGTTTTGCCAATAAAAACACACGCACAATATATTTGGTGTGAATTTGCTTCAGTTTTATTTTATTTTTTTACATTAATCGTATTTCGGTCAGCGATCTTTCATCACACTTCTGTGACCTCATCAGTGGTCCTTTGCTTTCTTCTTTCTTATTTGTGTGTCTTTTTGTATTTTATGTTCCTATTGTATGTGTCTTTATTTGTGCATGCGTATATCCCTGTGTGTCTATATTTAGTAAGTGCGTGGGGGGAGTGCCTGTATTTTCTGTATCCCCTGTTCATTTAATTTGATTTTATTTATTTTGTTCATATGTTTATACCTACTTATGTTTTTATTCTTTCTTTTTTCTGTATTTAATTTTGTTTTGTTAACGTATATAGTTTTTTAATTCCATTTGTTTATCAATATCTATAAATCTGAAATGCGAAAAGTTTGTCTGGTTTTCGCATTGGAACGGGTTAAAGGGCACTAGGTCCCGTCGGATTCGCTCCAAAATCCACAGGGGCATGTAAAAAGAGGCGAGGATGTGAGTGGGCTAGATTAGAAACCCCTATCTCACAAGATATGGTCACTAGGGCAAAAAACTCACACTTTGACAAGTGTTTATCGCTTCTCTCTTTCTCTTATCTCCCTGTCTTCCTCCATCTCTCTCTCTCTCTCTATTTCCTCCATTCCCTTCACTTTCTCTCTATAACGACGTTTGACAGCTTTTACAATCTTTCCCCCGCCGCCTTCGCCAGCGCTGTCACTCTTTTCTTCCACATCCTCTTTCTCTCTCTCTCTCTCTGTACGTCTGTCTGCACTATCTCTCTATAACGACGTTTGACAGCTTCGCCGTCTCTCTGTCACTCTTTCTCTCACCATCTCTTTCATTCTTCTTCTGTCTCTATCTATAGAGAGAAATCGTGACAGTGGCAACAGTTTAAATATTCCCGTCTTTTAGAACAGTGATATATTATCGCCCACCACCGCACAATCATAACAGATATTATTAATCAGATATTTTCTATTAATTTATATATATATATATATATATATATAATATATATATATATATATATATATATATGTGTGTGTGTGTGTGTGTGGTGTGTGTGTGTGTGTGTGTGTGTGTACATAAATATATGTATATATCTGTGTTCATATGTGGTAGGATTCAGCTGAAAATATGCACACCTATGTTAAAAGTGCTAGCGAGTTTGCATGGTAACATTGAGTTTGCTCAATTGAAAGGCCTTGCCTCTAGGGCAAAATTCCTCATCTTTTAAAATGTGGCCCGCGTAGACCCAAAGGAAATCGGGTTATAATGCCGAAACATATAAAACAATAATAAACTATTTTAATTCCGAGCAAGGCCCGGTATATCTGTCTAATTTATAAAATGTAGAAGGCGAACGTTGATACAAATTGGATTTTTATGTAAAAAGGGATCTAAATGGGGCTGGAAGGGGATTAAAATTTAGAGGAGGGGGTAACTTGAGGTGGGAAATTGATTGGGAGACGTTTTAGAGCGCTACAGTGGTCGCTTTGGTGTGAAAACTGGGATTTTATTGATTTTGGGGGATACTTGGGGGTCTAGATCGGACACCTTTTGCCCGATTTCAATCAAATTTTCAACATGATAAAGTGGAAGAGGATTTGTAATTTAAACACGGAAATCTAATTTTTTATAAATGTCAGAGAGATAGATAGAGAAAGATAAGGAGTAAAAGAAAGCGAGGGAGATTACTCTCCTTCGCTTTCTCTTACTCGCTTCTCAGAAAGGAAGAGTAAGAGAGTGGGAAAGTGAGAAACAAAGAGGGAGAATGTGGCGATAAGAAACAGAAAGGAAGCAACAGAAAGTAACAACCTCACCTGCGCGTAGAGCGGGTTACCTTAAGCTAGTCTGTGTATTATATTATTCATATTGTCGTCAGTTTATGGGGATCTTATTCTGTCATATGTTGTGGTGTGTTGGGGTTGTGTGCTAGTGTTCCATTCCAGTTTCTTATTCAGGCTAGGTTTATATTCTATTATGTATGTAGCTTCTGTAATTTGTCTAGGCGTTGCGTCTGTTTTATGTGTTCTACGATTGTAATTATCGTTATCGTTTTAATGCGTTTGTCCAAATGCTAATATGGATTCGATAGGTTTGATGCACACCCCTTATTATTGATGTTTATGGTCTCGTCTCCGAGACGCATCATGCTGTGTCATTGTCACACTTTCTTATGTCTTCTCAAGTTTTCTGTCATCACATCTTCCTCTTACTACCGTTTACAGTCAACATACAGCATTTGTTCCCCTAGCTGTCATCACATATTGAATACTGTCACAACAGATTTAAGATGTTCTAGATAGGTAGATAGACAAACAAACAGATAGATACATAGATGGACAGACATACATACAGACAGACAGACAGACAGACAGATAGATAGATAGATAGATAGATAGATAGATAGATAGATAGATAGATAGATAGATAGATAGATAGATAGATAG
The DNA here is from genome assembly GCF_006345805.1 of Octopus sinensis. Taxonomy (NCBI): domain Eukaryota; kingdom Metazoa; phylum Mollusca; class Cephalopoda; order Octopoda; family Octopodidae; genus Octopus; species Octopus sinensis. The sequence goes on along the minus strand of NC_043006.1, from coordinate 88,567,693 downwards.
ATAGATAGACAGGCGGACAAACATATAGAGATAAAGAGAGGGACTGTATATAACTTTAGAAGTCCCACCTTAGGGTCATTCAGTTCAGATTTGTCTTGATTTTTAGTTTCCTATAGTGAAAACATGGAGAGAATGTTTTCTGGTTTGGGGCAAAATATTTAATGCAGAAATAGGAGTGATATGAGATCGAGTTAAGAGGGTAATCGAGTTAAGATGCTACGACAAATTAAACGCACAACACAGATATAACTTTTTGATAAAACATATATGATTTGAAATTACAGCGTACAAAACACATATTGGTTTCAAATTTTGGCACAAGGCCAGCGATTTCGGGGAAGGAGTTAAGTCACTTACATCGACATCATTGCCCGACTGATACTTATTTTATCGATCCCAAAATAATATAAGGTAAAGTCGATCTTCGCGGAATTTGAACTCAGAACGTAAAGACGTACGAAAAGCCGTTAAGCTGTTTGCTCGGCACATTACGATTCTGTCAGCTCTCATAGAAGCAATTAAAAAGCACTCAAATCAAATCACTCGCCAGACAAACGCATCTTCGAAATTCCGATAGCTTCAACCAGGCTATAAAAGTCCCGAGGAAAACTGTTACATGTTGCCCAAAAAATGATACCTGCTGTGCAATGACTTCATTTCACAAAACGCTGCATGTCACTCAGTTACAATGGAACTGTGCCAGTGACTAGTTTGCAGTTAGTGTTACGAAACGTTTGAGAGTTTCCGTTTATCAATTCACATGCAGGACATTTGAATGTCAGTGGTTATTGTAGGAGGCACAAACTAACTGTGACACGCAATGGGAACGTACCCTAAAGCACGTGGTCCCGAAGCCAACTTATTTACCACATATTTATACTCAGAGCCGTCTCAGCAGCGTTATAGTCCTCCAGGCAAATCAAAGTACTGTGTCATATAGTATTTATTTATCGACAGCAAGCATACATTAGAATTGCATCCCAAGACCGCGAGGCCCCTGGAAACTGTCCAGTGTACCCATGCCTTAATACGGCACTGTTTATACCTGACATAAGTTTCAAACTAAGAGAAATGTAACACCTGTTACATTTGCCCTGTTTTGCCCTTAAGGCAGTCTTAGTTCATTAAGCATTCTGATATCAAAATTTGCATCATGACATTTGTTTCTGTAAGACAAAATTTCGTTTTAAATTATCCATCATATATATATAAGAATCTTTATATTTACAACACCAGCTTAATAACAAAAATGTCATTTTACAAAATCAGTCAAACCTAATTAATTCCAATGCTAATTTATAACATGGATTGAAGCACTCCGTCGGTTACGACGACGAGGGTTCCGGTTGATCCGAATCAACGGAACAGCCTGCTCGTGAAATTAACGTGTAAGTGGCTGAGCACTCCACAGACACGTGTACCCTTAACGTAGTTCTCGGGGATATTCAGCGTGACACAGAGAGTGACAAGGCCGGCCCTTTGAAATACAGGTACAACAGAAACAGGAAGTATGAGTGAGAGAAAGTTGTGGTGAAAGAGTACAGCAGGGATCACCACCATCCCCTGCCGGAGCCTCGTGGAGCTTTAGGTGTTTTCGCTCAATAAACACTCACAACGCCCGGTCTGGGAATCGAAACCGCGATCCTATGACCGCGAGTCCGCTGCCCTAACCACTGGGCCATTGCGCCTCCACGATTTATAACATATAGACTAAATATTTCATTAGAAATACAAACATAAAAGCGTTTGGTACATGGGACACTTTTATTCACTATAGTATAGAATGAGATGTTTTTGTGAGACTTGGAAAGATTCCATAATTTTTGTCGATGCAAAATGGCTATTAATAAAGGACTTGGGGCAGAAACTATTAACCTATTTCAATATTTCAATATTATTCAATTTTAAGGCAGAACCGTTAGCACACCGGGCAAGATGCATAGCGGCATTTCGTCCGTCTCTACATTCTGAGTTCAAATTCTGCCGAGGTCGACTTCACCTTTCATCCTTTCGGGGGGCGATAAAATAAGAATCAGTCGAGTACTGGGGTCGATGTAATCGACTTATCTCCTCCCCCGTGCAAAATATTTAGGAGCATTTCGTTCATCTCTATGTTCTGAGTTCTGAAGTTGATTTACCTTTCGACTTTTCGGGGTTCATACAATAAGTATCAGTTGAGCACTGAGGTCGATGTAATTGACTTCACCTTCCAGGAATTGCTAGCTATGTGCCAAAATTTGAAACTAATTTTAATTTCATTCCTCTATGTGAGCTTAATCATTCCACATTAACTTAGCTCGATGTAGCATCTGTATGTGGGTATTCTGTACAGATGCTGGTTTGTTTTTAGAAAAGGAAAATTGCCAGATATAATAAATATCATGTAATACTTTATATATAAGTATGACAAAATAGTTATATCTATTGTTATTTATATTTATGCAGAAATATCATTTTAAAAAATCCATGACTACCAAAGACGTAGGAAATTATGTATCTTTCCAGACCTAGGTAACATGTCACAGCATAAAAGTATAAAATAAAAGCAATATCGCAACTCATAAACTTACTAATGACATGATGTTTCTATAGGTTATATATATACATACATACATACATATATATATATATACACATCTGTTTGTTGTCTACACCACTAGTCTTCGTCTTTTGTTTCTTTGTGAATTCTCCCTATATATATATATATTATATATATATATATATATATATATATATATATATATATATATATATATATATATATATATATGTGTGTGTGTGTGTGGTGTGTGTGTGTGTTGTGTGTGTGTGTGTGTATCCCTTCCTTGGATCTTTCCTTTTTTATGTTTCTGACGAAGAGCTCCGCTCGAAACGTTAAATCCTTCTTCTTTCTTTCTTTTCCTGGGCGTCCAATAACACTATACTTGTTCCACGTCCTCGCGTTGTTGTATTTTCTCTTTGTGTTTTAATGTTTGGATTAACTATATACATACATACATATATATATATATATATATATATATGTGTGTGTGTGTGTACGTATATTGAATAATATTTCTAGACACACCAAGGTAAAAACATTTGTGTTGTATGATTTATATATAGAGGAAGGGTGCTTACATAATAACATATGTAGGGATGTATCTGAAAATGTCAGTAAATTATAGAATAATAACGCAACTTGGTTTCCAGATCAAAAGCACCAACTTATTAAAAATTTTGTAAAATTTATTGAAAACTTCTGTGAACCTTTGAGAATTTCACATTCTTTTTTTTTTTTCATCAAAAGAAGAGAAACTGATTAAGGTCTTTCATGAAAAAATGTACATTCTTTAAATTATTACAAATTAATTAATTTTTTTTAGATTTTTCAATGCATTTAAAAGTTTCACCCGTTAGGCTAAATTTAAAAGTGTTCAGTACTTTTCAAAACGGAAAAAAAAGAAAATAAACAAAATATCACAAAATATTCTAAAACAACTAATAACATGTGAAAACACAGGTTTTTAAAATAAAAGCAAATGAATATTTTCATTTTGCAATACATTAATCAATCACTCTGATTTTGGAAACGAAAAGTTTAACAAAATCTGATTACCTTTTAATTAAATCCATTACATGACTTTCTGAAACATTTCAAAATCTCCCTTGAGTTTGTAAAATTTATAGCATGTTATATTTTGATCAATTTGGCTGAAAATTTCTCTACAAACATAGCAGTTTATCATGAAAACAGAAATTTTCTGCAAGAAAAGCCATGCATTAAAATAAAAAAATATAATTCGAAAAAATTTATTTTATCACCAAAATAAACCAATTTTTATTGCATACAAAATTTGTGTAAAACTACAATAATGATAGAGTTAATTTTATTTTACACCATCTTATCTTGCTGAGTGAATTTTTATTTTCCCTCTATTTTTAGTAAATAACCCATTACTTTTATTAAATCACAGATGAATGCATAAGAAATATATGGTTATAAATAAAACTGAAATATTTATTTGATTGACAAATTACCAATGTCTAAATGTATGAGATGAGTTTTTATTAAGATTAAAATTTTCTAAACTATTAATTTTATCTTTAAAGTGTATATTTACTATATTTATATCGATATTAATGTTTGTTTGGTTCAACCTTCGGTCATCATCAGGCATTGCTTATATGTGAATAGTCGTAGACTGAAATCTAATCATCGAAATATATTTCTATAAACTAGTGGATGTTGCTGGCCTACTTTACAAATAAGGTTTTCAGTTGGAATCTACTCCTGATAATGCCACATGTTGGTCAGAAACCGAACTGATTATTAAGGGTTGAAAAGCAAAAAATTTTAAATGTATATATATTAAAGATGCGGTGAATAACCTTTTTATATTACATGATAACACACAAAGAAAAAAAACTGACTTCATTAAATTTATTGCATGACTTTCTGGAATATTTAAAATCTCTCTCGAGTTAGGAAAATTTATAAGGTAACATTTTCATCAATTTAGCTTAAAATCTTTCATCAAATATTGCAGTTTATCATGAAATCATGCTTCAAATCATTCAGCGCTGCATTAAAATAACAAAACATGTCGAAACTTTGACAGTAACTTTATTCAAGTGTTTGAAGCACAGCGAAATATAGAACAGTACAGTTTTTATGAACAGCAACGCCAGTTACAGAGATATGTTATACATAGCAGCTTCTAGCACGACCTTACATTTTGTACATTTTTACCATGCGTGCATGGGTGGTTAGATCTTCTTCAGTAAAGTATATCTCTAATCGTGATGGTCCTTTGTCATGTACATTGTGAAACGCAAGACCCTCATCATTTCTTTCCAAGGCTTTGCCAAACTCTCTATGCAACAAGTTCTTCATATTTCTTCTCAGCGCGCGACACTTTTTATATCATCTTCCATATACATCACAAGTCTATACCAGCGAAGTCTTTTCTCATATTAAACCTAATTCTTCTAATATTCAACTTTTCTCTCAGTCCATTGGTACTTTGTGTATGTGTTATGTGTGAATGTATTTGTGCTTGAGTTTGTCTTCACCTCTGCTAACTGTTGGCTTTTGTTTCTTTACGTCCTGGTAAATTAGTGGCTCAACAAAAGAGATCCATAGAATAACGGAAGAATATCATTCTTAAAAACAAAAGCACTGTTCAATGACTGACACAAGTAAAAGATTATATATATATATATATATAAAGATTATATATATATATATATATATATATATATATATATATATATATATATATATATATATTTCAACAATTGAGGGTAAAATTAATTAATTATTAATCAATTTCACCAAGTATTCAGTATGTAAGGGACCATTTAAGGCGAATTCAAAATATTACATTTTATAAAGGGCTTAGTAAAATAATTACTTTGCCACATACTGAACTCATTAGAAATAGCAGCCAAAAAAATTTTTTTTAGCCATTTCTAATACTTAAAGAAAATTTCTCTCAGATAGTGTTTACTCAAAATAACTCACGAAGGTATGGGGGTAAAAACATTAAAAAATCACAAGTGCAAAGATTATTTGAGAACGTACGTTTCTAGATCAGCCAAATACAATTCGACATTTCTTTCGTCAGCTCAAAATTTCTTAATTCGGATTTGTAAACACTGAAAGTAGGAGCATACCCTTTTGGCGACTTTTCACCTCCGAAGATCCGTTCAAACTAACAGTGCCAACAAATTCAAAATATGCAAGCGAAGAATTTCTGCCCTCCCTTTCCACCCACGTGGAACGGATCTTCGGAGGTCAAGTTGATCACAGAGCTCGAGGCGATCCAACGTAGCTACACGAAGAAGATAGCCTCTATGCAGAATGTAAGCTACTGGGAAAGACTCAAGAGATTAAAACTATATTCCCTGGAGCGTAGGCGGGAAAGATATGCCATAATATATATCTGGAAGATCCTGGAGGGACGTGTCCTGAACTTTGGCATCGAGAGTTACGCAAATGCCAGAACTAGGCGCCACTGCGTGGTGCCTAGGACTCCAAACTTGCCATCAAGATGTAGGACAAGATTCTGTGATAGCCTGGGCTTCCGAGGCCCACAGCTCTTCAATATCCTCCCGAAGAACCTGAGAGACCTGCATGGGGTGGATGCAGATGTCTTTAAAATGAAGCTGGATCTCTTCCTGTCAGGTGTCCCAGATGAACCAACTTCACGGCAGGAGGGGCAGATGAGGGCAGCTGCATCGAACTCTCTCATGCACCAAATGGCAGTTGCTAGAAAGCTTTCGTGAAGTGAAACCAAGTAGCAACACCAAATGGCGGTGCCCCAGCATGGCCACAGCTCATAAGCTGAAACTAGAATCAATCAATCAATCAATCAATCAATCATATATACATATATATATATATATATATATATATGCATATATATATATTATATATATATTATATATATATATATAATATATATATATATATATATATAGATATATATATATATATTATATATATATATATGCATATATATATATGTATATATTCAATATATATGTGTAAACACACACAATAAATTTCTACATATATATTCTGCGGCCATGCTGGAGCACCGCCTTTGTCGAACAAATCGCCCCCAGGACTTATTCCTTGTTAGTCAAGTTCTTATTCTATCGGTCTCTTTTTCCGAACCTCTAAGTTACGGAGACATAAACACACCAGCATCGGTTGTCACGCGATGGTGGGCGGATGAACACAGTCACACAAATAAATGCATACATATACACACACACACACACTCACATATGTATGTATGTATGTATGTATGTATGTATGTATGTATGTATGTATGTATGTATGTATGTATACACAAATGCATGTGTGTTTGTGCGTGGTTTTCATACATTACAATAGAGTAATCGTCGGCGAGACGAGGTAAATTTTAAGAAGAATTATTGAGCTTGTCAGAAAATAGCGCAGACAACGTCAAATGTATTTTGATTATTTTTGCATATATAAAAGTTGACCATAAATCATTCGACAAATCAAACGCTTAAATTGAAGTTTTGAGCGTTTAAAAGCCTTTTGAGAATTTGATTTAGCATTAGCAGTAGATAAACTGAGCATCTTTGTGGAAACACATTTTCTTTACGAATATTTAATAGACATAATGCACAAATTAGCAGACTTATTATAATGTAATCTTACAGATGCTGATAAATCCCGATAATTCAAATATAATTTTCTATAGTTATATGTGTGTGTGTGTGTACATATATATATATATACACACGCATACATATATGCATACATGAACACACACACACACATATATATATGTATATATATTTGCCCATGCGTATATATTCAGAGATCTTTACATACGCATACCAATTTTGCGAAGCATAATTTTCCATACATGTACATTTGACAGATTTGGGAGACTTTCGTTGGAATTGGCAGCTTTTTCTTCACGGTGTTTACTTTCTTCATTTCTTCGGCAATGTTTTTCAAAATATTTTACGCTAATCTTGGTGGTGTGATGTCTCGTGGGTGAGAAAAAGGGAGATTTTAAGATGCATAAGTTAACGTGTATTGTTCTAACGGTTGGAAGATATAACAATAAATAAATATGATACTAAATATTTGACGCTTTGAATCATAGTTTGTTGTCATGAAAGTTCAGTTACTCGTCATGAGTGAGCAAGTATGTATGGTAACAATTATCATGGGTTTGCTAATTACTTCTGTAGTTTCGAACAGACTAATAACTATGTCGACACCTAATCCATATTCCAGTGGTACATCTAGGATGTGATAGCAGTGTGGAGAGATTCAACAGCACCGGGGTATATTCATTTACAACTGTGTAGACTGTAGCCACGTGAAATGATGTCTCTTGCTAAGAAACACTATACCTCGCCCGATCTCGGAATTGAATCCACGATCTTGTGATCATGAGCCATACAGCCTAACCACTAAACTCATGCACCTTCATCTACTATTGTAGCGTTTAAACTTAAATAATATTTCGAGGAACTGCAACAGAGAACAATTTAGCTAAAGGAGAAGAAAATTATTATTTTACAATTAATAAATACGATGTTTTAGTGATAGAAAAGATAAATGATTTATTAAGAGTGTTTAAAGGAGATAAACTGATAAAACTATTTTACAAAGCTACCTAATTTTAATATTAATTTTACGATTTTGGATTATGGAGAGGCTGATTAAATCTAGAGTAAGATTAAGACGACTTAGTATTAGTCATAAAGTAGTTTGTATTAACATTGCGAGAAAAAGACTAATTTAAAATTCTGAATAGTAATATAATGATGGGAGACAATATTTGCATTTTTTGTTGTTGTAAAGTCTGTAAAGTGAAGGTGCATGGCCTAATGGTCAAAGTGTTGCTCTTACGATTACAGTTTCGATTCCCGGGACGAACAGTGTACTGAGCTCTTGAGCAAAATACATTATTTCACGTTTCTCCAGTTCACACAGAACCAAATGACTTTCAGCGATAGTTAGGAAGTTAATCCTGCGACGGACCGGTGTTCTGTTCTGGGTGAGGACTCATAAAGCCAATTAAACTCCGGTTTTGAGTCCTAGGGTTCGTAACGGACCCAAGTACGTATGATCTGTAAATAAACCCATATGATCCTCACCGATTAGGAAGTTACAGTTCGACAAATATAAATCAATATTAGAAATGCTACAATCTACCAACTAGCCCAAGAAAGTATTAAAAAATATTTAGTTTTAAAATAACGGTTGATGAAATCAAGTTATATAGTTTACAAATCAACACAACAACTTGGTTAAGTGCTGAATTTAATTTAAGGCTTATCATATAGCCAAAGATCGCAACTGCTTCTATTATCATCATCTACTATTATTACAGTAAGCTGGAAGTTGCATCTATGCTATGAAGAACCTCACAAATAGAAACTATGTTTACTGATATATAACAGCTTAAATGTTAAATAATCATAAAAAACATCGGATGTGGAAAGACGTAGACAGATCAGTAGCTTATATAGTAACATCTTATAAGTACTGAGTAACGTAGGCGAAGCATTGTGGGTAAGCTTTAATATAATGATTAACACTATTGTCTGATTTAATATAAATGCGTAATTCAATTCTCGTGGCTGATGATTTCCTCGTATCTTCTGTCTTGCATTCGAGATTGTAAGTTATCTAAATTAGCTTAAATGTTATTTTATAACAGAATGGATTCACTGTCTACTTTATCACCTTCTACTCCAACACCTGCTCTTTCAAGTAGTGTGAAGGCTCAGTGGGCAGGTTGTTGAGGCGATGATTTTAAGGTG
>NC_043006.1:88520884-88555884 GCF_006345805.1 Octopus sinensis | reverse complement strand
AAGTTATTTTCTTCCACACAAGTAGAACTATAGGAAAAATGGAAGTTGAAAATGCACTGAGAATAGAATATTTAAAAAAATATATTTAAAGCTTTAACATGTTTCACAGCTTACATTGGTTTTCAAAAAGTTCAAATAGAAAGCCGTGGTTTATGTTGCGGCTGTCTTTCTCCTGTCTAGTGTTTGAAGCCTGCACTATGTTTATAGTGAGAACCCTGGCTCAAATTAGTATATGTTTTGAATAGTGTTTGCTTCGCAGAAAACTCTACTTAGATGACTGCCTTATTCTTTTGACATACATATTTGAACAACTTATAGATTTCAAAAATCTAATCAACAAGCATAAACAATAATATTAACTTTGCCGTGGAATACAGTAAAACTCAACTACCATTCCCGGATATACTAATTATCAAAACAAATAAAACATTGAAGCAGGTATTCACTACAAACAAACAGATTCTAAACAGTGATGTAATCGTGAATTGAAATAACCAACTTTTATCTTTCTACATATTTCAATTCATGATTACATCACTGGACATAAATCCCCTCACTAAGCAAGTTTTTCGAAACCTGTTTTTGTCTGTACATATATATTCCTCTTCCATTACCGAAAGCTGAACAGTTATGTCCTTTACTCACAACAATAACAGTAATAACGATAACCAATTACCTCCCCGTATTTTTTATTTGTGAAGTCACACACAGACAAAATTTCTTCTTAAGAAAATACATATTCAAATAAGTAAAACATAATATCATGAATAGCGATAGCGAAACCGGTCGATATATTAAAAATTATATTAAAACTATGTAAAGAGTGGGTATTTTCCTTTTTTAAATTTCTTATATACATTACAATTCACCCCGTGGGGATAATCGAAATTCCTCCTTTCTGTTACTAGATAAAAATAAAAATAAAAAATTATATAAGCGTGGCTTGTTCGTAATTTTACAACAGAAAGGCAGAAATATATACGTCACTAAAGTGACCAAGTACCAGTATTTGCTAAGAAATAAGTGTCAAAGAAATTCATAGCCAAAAGAAGCACCTTATCTTAATGACTGACAAGGGAGGCAAGTTCTCTCAGCGGCTAGGCATAACTTGATCACAATGATTTCGCATTTATATTAATGCTCGTTCAGTGACTCTCACCTAGCGCCTGGGGCTAAACTCAACTAACCTTGTCAGTTTATAAGACTATCGTAGAAATTATACGCTGATTTCCTAAACAGTAAAAGTGTCTGCTGTAGTCTAACAAGTCCATATAGGAGTAGCAGTCCTGCATGCAGTGACTGCATTTGAAGATGCTCTCTACCGGCGCCACTGCGTTTTCATCGACTGCAAATTCGGTTGTTTAGTATTTGTCTTCAGCGTCGGCGACCATCTGTGACCTCTTCTCATCTCAAGACGGCCTGATCTATTAAGTTCACGTTCCTCTAGCAGACGTCCATGAAACAAGTATATAGGTGTATATATATGTATGTATACATTTATATACGCATAAATGTATGTATATGAAAGCACTCCGTCTGTTACGACGACGAGGGTTCCGGTTGATCCAAATCAACGGAACAGCCTGCTCGTGAAATTAACGTGTAAGTGGCTGAGCACTCCACAGACACGTGTACCCTTAACGTAGTTCTCGGGGATATTCAGCGTGACACAGAGAGTGACAAGGCCGGCCCTTTGAAATACAAGGTACAACAGAAACAGGAAGTAAGAGTGAGAGAAAGTTGTGGTGAAAGAGTACAGCAGGGATCACCACCATCCCCTGCCGGAGCCTCGTGGAGCTTTAGGTGTTTTCGCTCAATAAACACTCACAACGACCGGTCTGGGAATCGAAGCCGCGATCCTATGACCGCGAGTCCGCTGCCCTAACCATTGCGCCTCCACTGTATGTATATAATATATATATATATATATACACATACATATACACACACATATACATATACGTATATGTATATATAAATATATACATATAAATATAAATATATATATATTTATATTATATATATATATATATATACAGACAAATATATGTATATACAGACAAATATATACACACACATATGGACATAAACACACACACATATAATATATACATACAGGCGCAGGCGAGGCTGTGTAGCAGCAAGCTTGCTTCCCAACCACATAGTTGTGGCTTTAGTACCACTGCGTGGTACCTCGGACAAGTTTCTTTTTCTATAGCCTCTGGGCGACCAAATCTTGTGAGTGGATTTTGTAGGCGAAAACTGAAAGAAGCCCATCGTGTATATATATATATATATATATATATATATATATATGTGTGTGTGTGTATGTGTGTGTGTGTGTGTGTGTGTGTGTGTGTGTGTATCTATGTGTATGTGTTTGTGTTTGTTTCTCCATCACCGCTTGACAACCGGTGTTGCTGTGTTTAGGTCCCCGCAACTAAGCGTTTCGGCAAAAGAGACCGAGAAAATAAGTATTAGTCTTGAAAAATTTGCTCTGGAGTCGATTTGTTCGACTAAAAACCTTTCAAGGTGACATTCCAGCATGGCCGCACTCAAATGACTGAAACAAGTAAAAGAATAAAAATATATATATACATAAATGCATGTATATATATATATGTGTGTGTGTAAGTCTATATATATATGAATGGATTGTTTTGTATGTTTTGTAAAGATGTCGTTGTCAGAAGATGCAATATTATTCACAATATATGTGGTAGCCTTGCTAAATTGTGTGTACAACTTTACGAAGTTGTCTGTGCAGTTGGGAGCGTGGAAGTTAGGACAGCTATTTCAGCTATTTTGAAATTCGTGGTTCGTGGCAATCAATGCACTCAAGGGATTGAATGAATGTACAAGTGAGGTTAGTGAAGGTTGCTGTGGGATGTGTGAAATGTGAAGGAAATATAAAGACAAATACCAAGAGTGATATGCAAATTACACGAAGAAACTCAAGTGGCTTCGAATGACCTTTGTCGCTATTTGCTCTATATTAGCGAGATGCTAATTCATAAAAATAATGTTATAAATAGCAATTACATTTTCATTGATAAGACTTGACAGAAAGACATTTTAGAAATGTTAAATGTGCGATTAAAATAACAATTTAGATATAACCATTATAATTTCAAACGTCATACCTATTTAATAAATCACTTACAAATAATAAACACTCAGACGACACTCGTTTTAGTTATTCGATTCTGCTAGGTCAGTTGATTTTGCTATGTCGACGTTGCTTTGTTGCTCGATTTGGCTCACTTGAAATAGAAGGAGTCTCTTTTACTTTATAATGTGCAAAGACTTCCTTTATAAATTAATTTTCTCTACAATTTTTAATGAAGCTACACGTGAGATTAATTACAGTTCCAGTGACTTTTCTATTTCACTTATATTCGAAGCTTGGGGCACGAAACATATAAATCCCTATTTGAATGCATGTAAAAGCTTTGTGTAAATCTTTATGACTTGAAGAATATATAGTGATATCCCTTATTAGATATGCTTAATTTTCATTATGTTCTTCCATTGAAATGAGGTTTTGTTTTGTGAGCAGTTGGTTGTTTGACTAAAACAGACCGTTTATGTAATTCGTAGAAACATCAATGCGCAACTAAATAGCAGCATCAACAATAGATTCCGTTTCCTTTTGAACAATCCGGACTGGTTCTTCAGATTTCTTAAAATTGTCAATAAATTGACGCCAGAGCGTGTTCCAAATGACTGTCATAGATTTCTCTGTAATTTCTTCCAGGCCACTTTTATTATTTTTCCAGTCGATTAGATCGACCAAGTACGCAACTGGTACTTAATTTATCGAGCCTGAAAGGATGAAAGGCAAAGTCGAACTCGGAGGAATTTGATCTCAGAACTGCACCAATAATATGGAATGATCTTCAAATCTGTTTAGTGCTGCACCTTCTTATTTTTCGATAACATTCATTAACTGCTGGCAAAAACACTAAAACACGTACATTTGCAATGTCGTACATTTAAAAAGATATCTTTCAGAGAGCGATGGTACTTGTGATACACTTGTGTGTCAACTTGTGGTACTCCAACTGTCGGACGGCGTCGCTCGGGTCTCAGGCCGATTTCATCTGGAGGAAGTAACGATGCAGGTCGCGCCTCAAGGTAAAGATTCACCTCGAAACCCTCAGATTCTGATACCGTATGATATTTCTCAAGATTCTAAGTTTAAGCCCCCACCCCGGCTCCCTTTGTAAAAGAAAACCAGCTGCGTCCAAATTATGTTTGATGATATAGAAGGAACTTTAATATTATACCAGCCAGATCGTATTTTGACATCTATGAAACCCAACCATTATTTGCAGTAAATGTTGTACACTCGTCTGTGTTCTTACCGTAAAGTATCTTAAGATAATGAAATATCAGCGAAAGTAATAGTTCATATAATGATCATATTAAAACATTATGTTAAAATATTCATTCCTGCTGATAAATGCAAGCAATAAAGTTAAACACTTGCGTCTTACGAATCATCAAACACTCTAAGGATTACGCTCTTTACATTTCACCCTAATATTTTTTTCGTTAACTAGAAAATTCGCAGATGCTATCGACTGACCGTAAGAAAACTTCAAAAGTAAATATTTAACGGTTTTCCACCATTTTTTGTTCATTTGCAATCTTGTATTTTGTTTCGGAAGTTGTTGGTTTTCTTTTTTATGCTATTTTGTCTGTAAAGTTAATTCTTATATTTTCAATACTATTTTCTAACCACGAAGTCGACTTTTCTTTTCATCCTTTCGTGGTCTATAAATTAAGTGTCAGTTGCGTACTGGGATCGATCTAATCGACTGGACCCCTCCAATATTAGCATATTTCGAGAGTGAATTAATTCGAAATATTAAAGAGAAAGCAGTAGTAAAGAGATTGCGACGTCAGTATGCTCAAACAACGTCAACGTACAAACTAACTGAATAGTTGATTGAACAGTAAGACATTTACAGGCATATTGTTAATTACCCATTGCAGTAATTGAACTTCGAAAGCAATCTCTATGAATGTTTAGCATTTATTTTCTACAAATAACCTTTAATTTATACTATTCTTATAATTAAAAATAATATCAATAAAGGTCATTAAGTGTGATTTCGGTACTATTTACATTTATGTGTACGTACGTCCGTATGTGTGTACGTATATATATATATATATATGATTGAGATTCAGTTTAATTAGGTACTTAAGATGAAGCACCAAGGGGCAGACGCTAATAAAACCTATGATGTTAATACAGAGAAAATTATCATGGGGTACTATGGATGATTGTATATAAACAATATTGTTATGTTGTATAAAGATAAAATTTAAGATTACTAAAAATGATATTATAACCAGAATATCATCCATAGTACCCCATGATAATTTTCTCTGTATTAACATCATAGATTTTATTAGCGTCTTGTCCCTTTAACTGGTCATTAACACCTTGATTTGGGGTCTTCCCCTACCCAGCCTCCTTTATAGACAGTTATTTATACAAATCCTAAAATCCTGACAATATTTATGACCATACACAACTATAAACAGTCACGTCACTCCTGCCCTCCATTCTAAACAGACATCGTCCTCTCGCCTTAGATTTGGTAGTTGATATAAAAAAACAAATGAATTAAAAATGAACCACAATCCTTTACAAGCTATGACCTTAACAAGCTTAGCAACATGAACTCTTCCTCTCTTCTTGCTCTATCAGAGAATTTGAGTAAAATTATATTAATGTGTCCAACTGATTAAAAATTCTATTTAATTCTGTAGTTGAGGATAGCCCTGCATTCAAATTGATGTAATGATTGCATTGTCAATTAAATGGAGTCGTACTGCTTCACCTCTTGATATCCTGTTGCTTATTTTGATATATATATATATATATATATATATATATATATATATCGTGACGTATATTTGCCATTTGAATATGGCTAACCCCTAAGGGTGGATGCTACTGTAGTTTGTAGCCCCAGGAAGACACCTCCTCCAGCTGGCTATAGACACACTTTCTGTGACCTATCAGTATTTGTGAAGGGAAGCCATCCTTCTCGTCTTCAACTTATGATACACACGGACTCGAGTTTCAAGGTATTGACCTATCAACGGCGTGTGACAATCATAGTTGTCGACGAGAAGTCAGTTCCCCTCACAAATACATATACTTTTTCCAGTATCGATTGACACTGATATTGAAAAAGTGAAATCAAACAATGAAAATCTCAGAGCGAGTTATAAACAGTAGCGGCAACACATCGGGACGTATATTTGCCATTTGAATATGGCTAACCCCTAAGGGTGGATGCTACTGTAGTTTGTAGCCCCAGGAAGACACCTCCTCCAGCTGGCTATAGACACACTTTCTGTGCCCTATCAGTATTTGTGAAGGGCACAGAAAGTATTTGATAGGGCACTATCAGTATTTGATAGGGCACAGAAAGTGTGTCTATAGCCAGGCTACAAACTACAGTAGCATCCACCCTTAGGGGTTAGCCTAAATGGCAAATATACGTCACGATGTGTTGCCGCTACTGTTTATAACTCGCTCTGAGATTTATCATTGTTATATATATATATATTATATATATATATATATATATATATATATATATATATATATATATGCATGCATGAATGTATGTATACATGCATGCATACATACGTACATACCTATCACCTATATGATAAGCAGTTGTCCGAAAGTGTCATCACGATACCATTTACCAATGAGACGACGTTGTAGCTAGGACATTTTATAATGAAATCCGTCGGAAGGATAATCCTAAGGACAAAGAAATAAGAACCCACAATATGGTAGAAGCCATAGCCACTCATAATAAGAAGGAATACTGTTGGAATGTACAAGTGAAGACCTCAATAAAATTTAAACACAACAGACCTGATATAAAGTTTTGGGGGATAGAGAAGAGAAACTGTGCAGAGTTGTGGAAATCAGCTGTCCAGCGGATATTAACATAAAACTGAAGATCAGTGATAAGGAGAATACCAATGCTGAATAATTAAGAAATCTGCAGTTATTCTGTCCAGAGGACCATTTCAAGCTTATACCTGTAATTATTGGGGCCCTTGAATATGTAACACACTGCCTATATACCAATTTTGAAAATTTAGGCTTCTCAAAACCAGAAAAGAGAAAGCTAATTCTAAGACTACAGATCCAATTCATCACTGGAACTGTAAAAATCTGTAAAACTTTCCAGAAGTTTATCATTTAAATATATACGAGCATGTCTAGATATGCAACTATATGCATGAGAATACATACATAAAACATACAAATCTGCACATACATACATGCATACATACACACACACACACGCATACATACATACATACATACATACATACATACATACATACATACATACATACATACATACATACATGCATGAATACATACCCATGTACGTGTATGTGTGTATACATATAAACTGTTGAAGAATATCAGTAAAAAAAAACGTTTTCTACCCAGACCCACGCCCAGAAAAACTTCATCGAATAGCGCCCTACGAACGCCTTCTATTTCCCAAAAGAAGAAGAAATAAAAAAAAACCCAGCAGATTATTCGAAATTAAGAATATGAAATTGGCTTAAAATTTTGGCACATGGTCAGCAAGACGAGGGTCACCAATGTTCATTTGGTGCTTAGTTTATGGACGCCGAAAGGCAAAGTCGACCTAGGCTATATTTGAACTCAAATATGAAGACGGAAGAAACATTAAGCAATTTGCCCGGCGTGCTAACGAATCTACCAGCTCGTCTCCCTTAAACAGAATATAATATTGATTTCAAATTATGGCTCAAGGCCTGCAATTTCGGGGGTGGGTAAATCGATTACATCAACCCCAGTGTTCAACTGGTATCAATTTTATTAACCCCACAAAAAATGAAAAGTACAGTAGATCTCATCAGAATTTGAACTCAAAACTTAACGACAGACGTAAGCTGAATATAATGTTGCACAATACTTTATTGTCGATATTTCTTATACTATTCCGTCCACTATACTCTTACTCTTTTAATCTTTTACTTGTTTCAGTCATTTGACTGTGGCCGCCTTTAGTCGAGCAAATCGACTCCAGGACTTATTCTTTGTAAGCCTAGTACTTATTCTATCGGTCTCTTTTGCCGAACCGCTAAGTTACGGGGACGTAAACACACCAGCATCGGTTGTCAAGCGATGTTTGGGGGGTGGGGTGGCAAACACAGACATACAAACACACGCATATATACACATATAAATATATACGACGGGCTTCTTTTCAGTTTCCGTCTGCCAAATCCACTCACAAAGCTTTGGTCGGCCTGAAGCTATAGTAAAAGACACTTGCTCAAGGTGCCACGCAGTGGGACTGAACCCGGAACCATGTGATTGGTAAGCAAGCTACTTACCACACAGTTACTCATGCGCCTATATGACATTTTTTTAATATATTTGCCTCGGCTAGCGTTCCCGATGCTTAGATTCTTATAGTTATTACTAGAGAAGGTCAGGTTTTTATAGTGAACGTGGTGCATAATCAGCCATGTCACTGTTCATTGTTAAGGCATTTCGAATTGATCTTTGTAAATGGCGACTCAGGAGCTTACCGTTAGCTCGTTGCCATCGTTGTGGTCATCATCGTTGTGGTCATCATCATCATCATCATCATCATTATCATCATAATCATCATCATCATCATCATTTCTTTCCCTCTGTCTCTCTTTTTCTCTTCTCAAACTGAACGTAAAACGATAAAAATTATGGTACGTGCACATATATTCGTATAGAGTCATGTTTAACACGTCCGATTTTAATCGGCCGTGATAAGGCCTATCAATGCAAGACTAATCCCGGAAGGAAATTTCTACTTAGACCTCTACAAATATACATTTTGTTTTGGGCTTTGACTGAAGTCATTAGATCGTACGACACGTGCGTTTATGTGTTGCTCCCATAGGTTATAGAGTGTTCTATTACAACTGAACGTGCTAATCATGGCTTTATACAAATATATTTTATTCAAAGCTAAGACACACACGCACACACACATACACACACACACACACACATACACACGTACACATACACACACATGCACATTCACACACATACACACATATATACATATATATATGTATGAAAAATTATATGTGTGTATATATGTCTACATACACAAATATATATCGTTTTTACATTTGGCTTCAAGATTCTTGACGTGAATTCGTGTTTTAAAATACATTTTGCTCTGTCTTGGAAGGGTCAACATGCAAATAATATCGAATTAGTGCGCTTTTTTTATTGGCCATCTGTCAGAATCGTTAGCGGCATTTCATCCGTCTTTACGTTCTCTTTTCAAATTCAGCCGAGGTTCACTTTACCTTTCATCCTTTCGGGGGGGGGGGTGATAAAATAAGTACCAGTGAGCACTGGGGTCGATGTCACCAACTTACTCCACCCACGAAATTCCTGCCCTTCTGCCAAAATTTGAAATCATCATTTACATACATTCATATATATATTCGTGGAGGCGCGTGGCTTAGTGGTTAGGGTGTTGAACTCATGATCGTATGGTTGTGGTTTCGATTCCTGGACAGGGCGTTGTGTTCTTGAGCAAAACACTTCACTTCACGTTGCTCCAGTCCACTTAGCTGGCAAAATTGAGTAGTCCTGCGACGGACCGGCGTCCCGTCCAGGTGGGGAATTTCTATGCCACTGAAACCGGGAAACCGGTTCTTATGAGCCTAGCATGGCTCGAGAAGGAACATTTATTATTTTTTTATGCATATATAAATACACACACACACACACACACACACACACACACATACAGAGAAAGAAAGAGGACTGTTCAGAAAATTTGTTCTCAAAACTGGTCGTAGGGTTGGCGGTCGATTATACTGACTCACAGTTCTTGTGTTGAACACAAAATTTTTGCATCTCCCATGCGGAATAGCTAGAATTTCTAGAATTTTCAGAAATAACTCTTGGCATATTTTCTAAATACGTATATGAAATAAAATGATATATAACATAATTATTTAGCTTTCATCTCTTGAAAATCAATGCTTTATAACATTCGCATTCTCGCCTCTTAATTCATAGGATACATTGGTTTGAGGAGATAATCTGTCGTCACGGAGACACTTTTTGCAACATCTCGTAAAATAACGAAATTTCTATAAATTTCAGAGCAAAATTTTGACATATATTCGAAATAGATTGATAAAAAAAAATTATAAATTATAGTCATTTTGCTCAGGTTTCCTTCTTGTAGAATTCGAGTACTTGGTAATATGGTGACTCGTTTGTCAACTCTTATTTATGTTACACGAGATGAAAACAAATTCTATTTATTGTCACAGAGGCATCGTGTGTGTGCTATTTACACACACACACACACATTCACGACGTACATATACCCACACACACGCACATACGCAGGCGCGGACACACATACATATACATTCACACAAACCCCATAATTGAATAATACTCGCCTTTTCTATCTAATTTTGTTTATATTTTAAATCTGTCGTTTTTACAGCAGCTAAGTCAGCTTCAAATTTGATAGACGAACCATCATGCCCGTACACACGCAAGTACACACACACATTCACAACAGACACATTCACACACATATTCACAACCTATACATACATTCACTACAACACGCATATACACACACACAACATTCTTACTGCTTACTTTTCAAACTGTGCGGAGCATATTCGCAACAAATGGCACTATACCTATTTCTTTACTACCCACAAGGAGCTAAACACAGAGAGGACAAACAAGGACAGACAAACGGATTAAGTCGATTATATTGACCCCGGTGCGTAACTGGTACTTATTTAATCGACCCCGAAAGGATGAAAGGCAGACGAAATACCGCTAAGCATTTTGCCCGACGTGCTAACGTTTCTGCCAGCTCGCCGAATAACAAAAGAGTTATCCCTCGAATCAGCTGCTACCATTCACTGCATATGTTACACTAACATTTAAAAAAGTTGCAATTCATTGTTTGAATACAGACTATATATAGATATATACACACATTCACATGTTCGTGTGTGTGTGTGTGTATACACGCATATATATATATATATATATATATATATATATATATATATATATATATATATATATATATATATATATATATATATATGTTGGATCACTGAACTCAGCATATTTTTTTCACTCTCTTTCTGTTTGTTTCCAGTTATTCTTTTTTTGTTGAAGAGCGTAGGCTCGAAACGTAAAAGACCTTTCCATTTTTCCCGAGCTTCAAATTAATACACTTGCCTATTGTTCCTACACCTGTCTTCATCTTTGTTTTTCTATAAATTTGAAACATATATATATATATATATGTGTGTGTGTGTGTGTGTGTGTGGTGTGTATATATATATATATATATATATAATATATATATATATATATTATATATATATATATATATATATAGTGGTTGGACAAAATAATGGAAACACCTTAAAATTTCAAACAAATTTATTTTAATATGGGGTGGCACCGCCTTTGGCAGTGCCACCCCATCTTGAATTCTACGAGGTATGGACTCGTACAAAGTTTGAATTGTTTCCAAATGAATTTTTGTCCATTCTTCAGCTAAAACAGTCTCCAGTTCTTGTAGTGACGATGGTGGAGGATATTGACCCCTTGTTTTTCTAAAATGCACCATAAATGTTCAATAATATTGAGATCTGGGGACTGTGGTGGCCAGATAAGATGTTCAACTTCACTAGACTGTTCCCCGTGCCCTTCAGTAACAAATTTAGCTGTGCGAATTGGTGCATTATCACCCTGAAAGATTGCGCTTCCCTCCGGAAAAAGTTCCGCATCTATACGATGAATTTGGTGAGATAAAGCGCTTAACTAGTTTTGACTATCAATTCTGCCATGAAGGGAAACCATTGGACTGGCGGATATCCAAGATATAGCCCACCACCACCAAATCATCACAGACCCTCCATCATGTTTTCAGTTGGAAGAAGGCAATCTGCGTCAAATGCTTCTTATGACTGTTTCCACACGTATACTCGGCCGGTGGCTGGAAATAAGGTAAAGGGTGATTCGTCCGAGAAAATAGCATTCGTCTACTAATCTAGAGACCAATTCTGTAGGTTTTCACTCCACTCTAAACGCTTTGCAACGTTTGTCTTCGAAAGTAGAGATTTTCTGATTGCAGCCGTCCCGTGAAATCTGGCTTTGTGCAGCTCCTGGCGAACAGTTTTTGTGGAAACTAAGTTCTCGGGGTGGTCATTAAGCTCTGCAGTAATTTGGCGAACTGTAAGAGTCCGACGGTCCCTATCTGAAAGTTTTGGTTTTCTCCTAAAGTTTTGTTTCGACGAGGAGGTTTTTCCCTCTTTCTCAAAGACTGTCATTACTTTCGAGACAGTACTTCTTGATACACCAAACATTTCGGCTGTTTTCGTTTCGCTAGCGTCTCTCATACGAGCACCAACAGTTTGACCTCTTTGAAAGTTCAATAGATCTTGTAATTAATAAATTTAAATTATCATATTTTGATGATATCTGAAAAGAAACAGCAATTTTAGCAAAACATATTAAGCAACACTAATAATATATCAAAAAGCATAAAAATAAAGAAGATTTTTACGGTTTTATAGATATTTCAAAATAATGATGCTATGATGCTAAGTGTTTCCATTAGTTTGTCCAACCCCTGTAAATATATATATATATATATATATATATATATATATATTATGTGAAATAGAAAGATGAATAATCTTGTAGTAGATTAATCAAAAGTTTAACCGATACCTTAGTAGCAAAAATCACAGCAGTGAACAGCACGGTTGGAGGTACAACCATCTGGCGTTGCAACCGTGCGTTGGTGCGGATAATTGAAATTAAAACATTATTGGTGAATTGAAGAAATGGAGCTGAACGCAGATTGAACAGAAATCGTTTTATTTCATTCTACACGTGTTTCGAAAGGCACAAATTACCAAAATCCGATTGAATAATGGGACCATATTGTGTCTTTCTCTTCAGGAAGAAAAAAGGAAATCCGTTGGAAAAACAAAAACAGAACAGAGGCAGAGCAAAAAACAAATCGAACTGTGCTCCTAAGAGCCCATGGCGAAACTGTTTATCAGTGTATGTTGAGAACCGGTGGCTGAAGAATTCAACAGGTCAGGCATCGGTCAATTATGTGGGTGAGGGTGTATAGATGTTCTTTGTGACCGATAATAAAGTTCTGACTATTTAAAGAATATTGGTTAATAGTGACGTAGTGGAAAATAGAGTAGTAAGCGGCTGCAGGTCTCGGAACGAATATAGTGACAGGAACGGAGTTCTAATTTCAGAAACCAATCCTAGCAGAGTAAGATTCACGTCGGCGAACTCCAAGATCAAAAACGCCGTCTACCAATGCAAGGTTTACACGGACTCAGATGCCTTCACTTATATAGGGGCATCATCCTCAAGATTGTCTTTGCGTGTCTCCAACCATTACGCAACTTTTCGGGACGTGAACAAGCGCCAGACCACGGGACTCAGTAAGCTAATATGGCGACTGAAGGATGCGAACTTAAGCTATAGGCTGGAATGGTCAATTTTGTCGGTGGCCCTCCCATTTGATAGGGGCAGAAGACAGTGCAACCTTTGTGTCTCCGAACTCTTCCATATTTTGTTTGCCAGAGGCCGGATGGTAAACGGGCTCTTACAGTCGGCTTTTCGATGCCCCCATTGGCGGCGTTACACTTATCTGGCCTTTAAATAGCGTTTATAAACAAGACCGGCACCCATAGCCCTTGGTAACAAATTCTGAAATAGATTTTAAGATATCTACAATTAACCACTGCAAGGGAAATTACTCCTGTAAGACAAACGTTTTTTCACAGCGGGGGGTTTCCTTGTCAAGGCAGGCTTGGATGAACACACACACACACACACATAAAACATAATATATATATATAATTTCTTTATTTTTTTTCTTTCTGCCACCCAACGGTTATCACGGCAGTAGCCACTGACAGCCGAACGATCAAACGCACACACGTACACAAAAAATGTTTTCTACCCCTACGCCAACACACACATATATAGAACAGTATACACACACACACGTCTCTAAGTAGATTTTTTCTCGCCCCTTATAAAACATCCAATATTCTTTAAATAGTCAGAACTTTATTATCGGTCACAAAGAACATCTATACACCCTCACCCACATAATTGACCGATGCCTGACCTGTTGAATTCTTCAGCCACCGGTTCTCAACATACACTGATAAACAGTTTCGCCATGGGCTCTTAGGAGCACAGTTCGATTTGTTTTTTGCTCTGCCTCTGTTCTGTTTTTGTTTTTCCAACGGATTTCCTTTTTTCTTCCTGAAGAGAAAGACACAATATGGTCCCATTATTCAATCGGATTTTGGTAATTTGTGCCTTTCGAAACACGTGTAGAATGAAATAAAACGATTTCTGTTCAATCTGCGTTCAGCTCCATTTCTTCAATTCACCAATAATGTTATATATATATATATATATATATATATATATATATATAGAGAGAGAGAGAGAGAGAGAGGCAATCCGATTCCGGTTAGAGAGTTACTCTAATGAACTCTCACACCGCATCAAAAAAGAATTCGGAATAGAAGAGCTAAAATTCATCTCGGAGAATAACTTCTTCGTATTCAACGTCAAATATTGACAGTACTCGAGGACTGGATGGGTACGAGAATGACCCCCTCCTTTGCTAACCTAGTCATCAGGGACCTAGAAATCACTCTATATCGTAAGGTACTAGAAAAATATGGAAACCCATTCTTTCTTCACATAGGAAATAACTGGAAGAGATATTTAAATCATTCTTTGCTATGAAAGAATAAAGAGACCTAAAGAATTTCAAGCACTTCTAAATGGACTTGACACAAACATTCAATTAATGATATCCTCATCAAGAAATCCAAGACATAATAGAGACAGATATATACTATAAGCCCACAGCTTCTAAGCAATATCTACCGTTCAACTCATGTCACCCCAGACACACTAGAATGAATATCCCTTTCAACCCCGCCAAAAGGATTTGCATTATAGTATCTGATACAAGCACCGTGAGCACACTACATTCGCTAAAGGATACTCATCAGCAGGAATTATCCACCATCCCTAATTGATATAGATTTTCAACGTGCCCTACAACTCAATATCCACGAGGTCAGACATCTCAAACTAAACAATGAATTACAATTATAAGCCCTACCATACATATCCACACGCAGCTCCCTGAACAATGCGGCCTTCGACATCTTCGAGAACATTCCTTTACCAAAAACGGATCATAGAATGAATCATATCTGCCAAGCGCACATCATCATAAAGAGCAAGAGACAGCCCAAGTCAATGAAAAGTATTCAAACACAAGCCCAAGTACAAACGACAGTAACATCGAAACCGGCAGAAAAAATGCAGAAGACCTAACTGTGGTATATGCGTCAACCTAACTGAGGGATCGGAGTTCTTCTTCTAACAGGGTCAATGTGTTACTATGAAAAAGAATTTCACATCTGCTTCGGAAAACCTGATATAATGTTAGTTTGCTCTGGGTGTCGAGAGCAATACATTGGTCAAACTAAAAACAGTCTACGGTAGAGGATGACCGTACATAGATCCCAGATTAAAATATAGGAATGCAGAAAAATGGCATTAAGTAAACACCTCGACATTTGCGCCACCAATGAACAACCCAACATTTTCCCTCTATAAATTTAGGGACAATGCAACCTATAATTAGTGCATTAACAAAGAATCATTTTATTACAAAATATAAACCTGTTTTGAATGCTTTCTCCACAGATGACACTACTAAAGGGATCTTAGAATAATACCAATAGAAATATTTAAAATGATAGATATATACATCAAGTACAGAATAGACAACATATCAGTAAGTGATAAATGCAGACATTGTGGACAAAATAATAATGTGACACAGACAGACTGTATGTAGCAAGAAAAAGAGGGGGAAAAGGACTGGCATATTACCAGTCAATGTACGCTACTAGCCCAGAAAGAATACAAGAAATGTCATGACAATATAGCAGGGATTGTCCATTGGACACTTTGCAACAAGTATGGACTTAACAGAGCAAAAAACTGGTACGAACATAAACCCGACGGCATCATCGAAAATGATAATGCAAAGAATCTATGGGATTTCATGATTCAGTGCGACCATAAAATAGAGAATAGGAAACCAGACATTGTGCTAATTGATAAAGAAAGCAAACGGTTCTGGATCATAGATATAGCATGCCCAGCTGACAACAAGAAAAAATGTCGATAGATATAACAGGTTAGCTTGGGAAGTTAAGCAGCTGTGGTCGCTGAAAAAGGTGGTAGTAGTACCAATAATTGTCGGGGCCCTGAGAACAGCGAGTAAAACTCTTGCGAAGTACATGGAATAAATATGGACTGTAATAAGGGTTGATCATTTGCAGAAAACAGCACTGCTTGGAACCACTCGAATACTCCGGATGGTGCTCGAAAAATAAGGGGTGTTACATTAGTTCACTGGTAGAGAGCAACTGCCACCATAGTCCATCTCCAGCGTTAGAAACTGTGCAAAGACAATATAATATAATAATAATAATAATAATAATAATAATAATAATAATAATAATAATAATAATAATAATATAATAATAATAACAACACATCAATTCATTGATGTGAACTTCGAGACACCAGTGTTTCGACCTAGTTGCGTTTTTTCAGTCTACCTCTTGTATGGAAGAACCTAAACAAGGCGGCTGGACGTGACAGAGGATGGACGTATTTTTACGATGCTCTGAACTGGCAACAGCGAACCCAGCAGGTCAACTGTAGAAAACTGGAAGATCTACTGTTTACTGTAAGTAATTTGAATTACCCTCAAAATAAGTAAAAAAAAAAAAACTTACATATCTACAGCTCATACAAACGTACACCTAACAAGAAAAATTAGAAACATAAATATCTCCAATTCTGTGTGAACATTTACATTTAGTCGTCTCTCATGACTATAAGAATGTGTAAAATTGCCTTTTAAATTACCTTTTATTGTAACAACACATTAAATGCACGATAAAAAGTTATGGAATTAAGCACCTACTACTATATACATACAACTGAATTCAGAAATTTAAAAATATATACATAACATTGAACTCAGAAAGTTATTTAAAAAAAGAAAAAAAAATCTTCGAGGAAAACATCAGATAATATGTGTGAGTGAATATACATATATATACATATACATATGCATGTGGTGAAGAAGAAAAGAGAAAGGAAAAAAATAAATAAATAAATAAATAAACGTAAACAGGTTTGACCTTTTACTGACCATTAACGTCCTTTGTCTCCACCATCTACCGTAGCTATTTATAGACCCAAAGAACATGAATTCTTTAACCACCCATTCTCCAACACAATGGAGTGTTGATGGTGGCTGTGGCTACACATAAAACAATGTCATTGAAGATGATGGTGATGGTGATGTTGCTGATGATGGTGATGGTGGTGAAGATGATAGTAATAACAATAATAACTGACAGATCCCGTCTTTTTCCCTTTCTTTTCGTTTCCTTCTCCGTATTTTATTCTCATTATTTCGAACTAATACAGACACAGTAAGCCTTGAAGAAGGGAAGAGGAGGAAAGGAAAAAAAAAAAAAAAAAAAAAAAAAAAATGTCCGGAGATAAAACTATCAACAAAAAAAATACAGACGAATATAGATCTGCTAGTCTTAAGAAGCGGCGCTATGAGCAATGCTTACATGTAGTGAACCCTAGACTGACAGATCCATCTCCTAATATAAGAATGGATGCTTGTCATGCTTCAAGGTCAACAAATCAAACAATAAACCGCATTGGTCATTGCGCGGATTACAAAAGACCACGTACCCGAAAATTGAACCAAATCCTGATTGAAAAATCAGTTACTGGATCAAATCTTCCCAACACACAGGAGCTGGACGAACCCCACAACCGGAATATTCCAACAGATGGCCATCCATGCTCATCACCAAATCATCAAAAGAAAAAGAAGGAAAAATGGTCTAGGGAAGATAATAAAGAAGTTCTTGAGGCCTTCTACCATGCCATATATTTCCCCACAGATAAGTCTAGCACTGTACAAGCATACTTAAACTGGAGACAGAAACACCCTGAGGTAAGACCCTACATAGACAGTAACAAGCTTGCCAATGTTAGAAGAAACATTATAAAAAAGAAATTACTGACTGAAGTAGAGATTGATCAGGTTAGACAAGCAATATCGGATAAAATGAACGAAGCTGCAGCTAGAGAAGATAATACAGAGGAAATGATTATAGACCAGCCCAGGGCGGATAAAAACGAAGAGAGGATTGAAAGAGTTAGTATAAGTGATAGGCAAAGTGAAATACGCCCTGAACCAATCATAAACACTAAGACAGATGAGCATCAAATAGATAAAGAAAGTCACACAAATATTGACCCAACAGAACTACATGAGCTAAAAAATCAAATCATGATTGAATGGCTGAAAATTAAAGAAACCAGCATGGATGAGCGTGATACACTTCCTAAAATCCGCAACTCTAACCAAAACATGAAAATAATTGGTAAAATCCGGCTTGCACTTAAGGATATAATTTCAGTTAATGATGTTGATATCACAAACCTCAACCACCTATACTATGCATCCGCGAAAATCTCAACGATCCTATGTGGTGTAAAGATTAGAAAACGGCAACAGTCCCACAAAAAGCCTTCTTGGCAAGAGCGTCTGCAACAACAAATTAAAATATTTAGATCTGACATTGAATATTTGAAAAACCTTAAGGCTCACAAGATTACCAAACCTACAAAAACCCAAAAATTACTGAAAAAATACAATATGAAAACTATACTTGATATTGATGCCACCATAGAAACCATCAAACAAAAGGTATCTGCCAAAGCTGCCCGCATAGCGAGGTATGAAAAGCGTGTTAGATTTTTCAAGGACAACAACATGTTCAAAAATAACACCAAGAATTTTTACAGGAAGATAGGAAAAACAGCGTTTACTGCAGGGTCTGTACCATCAAAAGAAGAAGTGCAAAGATTTTGGAATAAAATCTGGGCAGAAGAAAAAACACACAACGAAAAGGCCCCCTGGATTGACAGAATATCTACAGAACTGGACCCCTTAGAAGAGCAAAAGTGGGAGGGTGTCAAGGTAGAAGATATAAGATCTGCTCTCAGGAGGTCAAGCAAATGGAAGTCTCCAGGAAAGGATAAAATTCCTAACTTCTGGCTGAATGCCTTCCCAGAGAGCCATGAACTGCTAACAGAACTGTACAATGATGTTTTGCAACACCCTAGTAGGATGCCTCCTTGGCTAGTTAATGGGTTAACATTCCTGCTTCCAAAAAGTGAAGAAACAAATGAACCAAAAAACTATAGACCCATAACCTGCTTAACAACTATGTACAAAACACTAACATCTGTCCTGACGGAATATACCTATAGTTTTTTAACAGACAGCAGCATATTCTCTAATGAACAGAAAGGATGTAAACGTGGATCCTACGGCTGTAAAGACCAACTACTCATCAATAAGATGATCTTAGAAGATTGTCACAAACGACACAAAAACTTATCAATAGCCTGGATAGACTATAAAAAGGCTTTTGATAGCCTACCACATAGCTGGATTAGGAAATGCCTTGAAATGTATAAGATAGCACCAACTCTGCGAAACTTCTTGACTGTAAGTATGAGATCATGGAGAACCACACTAACTCTGAACAGTGACAGTGAATCCCTAAATGCTGGTGATGTAAAAATTTCGTGTGGCATTTTCCAGGGTGACTCACTGTCACCACTCCTCTTTTGTTTATCCTTAATACCTCTCTCAAAGCTGCTCAATGATGCGCAGTACGGGTATAAAATGTTTGATAAAAATATAAATCATCTCGTTTACATGGATGATTTAAAGCTTTTTGCAAAAAATGATCAACAACTCAAGGGCTTACTAGCGATAGTCAAACAATTCAGTGACGACATCAGAATGCAATTCGGCCTCGATAAATGTGCAAAGGCTACCTTTATCAAAGGAAAAATGACAGAAACATCTAACGTTAACCTTGACCAACAGAATGTCATAAAAGAACTAGACCCAGCGGAGAGCTACAAGTACCCAGGGATAATTGAAGGGAACGGAATAAGGCATTCAGAGATGAAGGAAAGGATCAGGAGAGAATGCTATCGAAGAGTGAGAGCAATACTCAAGACAGAGCTGAATGCAAGAAACAGGATCGAAGCAATCAATGCATTAGCTATACCAGTCGTGACTTACAGTTTCAATATTGTTAACTGGTCAATTACTGAAATATGTCAGCTCGACAGAAAAATAAGGAAACTGTTGACAATGCATAGAATGCACCACCCTAAGGCAGATACAGAACGACTCTATCTGCCAAGAAAAGAGGGAGGCCGTGGTCTTTTGCAACTGGCAATAACAATGAAGATTGCTACAATTGGCCTAGACACCTACCTGAAAAACTCTGAGGACTGGATGCTAAAACTTGTCTCAAAACATGAAAACAAGAAAGCATCATACTCAGTCACAAAACAGGCAAAGGAATATCTAAGTGAATTCCGAATACAACCAATTTCGGAATTAGAGATAGATATACAAGAAACAAGCACAGAAAAAGCTAGGCGCATGAAAACCCGTGCCAAAACTGCGGCCTTAGATATTCTGAATAATAAATGGCAAGAAAAACCTCTCTATGGCAAATACCCAAAGAGAGCGAATAATGCAGATATCGACAAAGCCCTGACCCATCAATGGCTAATGGCCTCTGGCTTAAAATCTGAAACAGAGGGGTTTATCATAGCAGCTCAAGATCAATGCCTACCAACAAGAAACTACCAGGCCAACATATTAAAGATCAGAAGCAGTCCAACGTGTCGTGTATGCAAGCAACAAAATGAAACCATTGACCATGTGGTCTCCAAGTGCAGTCTTCTAGCGCCTACAGAGTATCTCAACAGGCACGATAGAGCTGCACAATATATTCACTGGGTAATCTGTAAAAACCTGGATTTGCCCCATGAAAAAAACTGGTGGGAACACAAACCACCCCCAGTGCTTGAAAATGACCACATCTCACTCCTCTGGAACTTCACCATTCAAACTGACAGGAAGATAGATGCAAATAGGCCAGACATCATATTGAAAAACTTCAAACAAAGAACATGCCTCCTCATTGATATGACTGTCCCAATCGATATAAACGTATCTGTCAAGACCTACCAAAAACTGAGCAAATATAAAGATCTTGAAATAGAAATCAGCAAAATGTGGAAGCTGAAGACTAAAACAATACCTGTTGTCATAGGTGCCCTGGGAATGATAGCAAAAGGGGCTGATAGCTACCTAACTCAGATACCAGGAAACCCCAAAAATGGCAGAAGTTCAAAAGATAGTGCTCATGGGAACTGCTCATATCCTACGCAAAATACTCTCTATGTAATCTCAAGGTTTAAAACAACATAATTTTCGGTTTAAAAAAAAAAAAAAAAAAAAACTTTTTTTTTTTAGACATTCATTAGTACAACATCCCCACCCCCCAAATATATGGCACACTAGGCATAACAACAACATGAACTTCCAACCCTGTTGTCTCTTGAGGTCTCTGGGTGAGACTTGGAGCCAACTTGTACAAATATAAAGCAAAAGTCAAACATAGAATAATAATAATAATAATAATAATAATAATAATAATAATAATAATCATATTGAAAGACTTCAGACAAAGAACATGCCTCCTCATTGATATGACTGTCCCAATCGATATAAACGTATCTGTCAAGACCTACCAAAAACTGAGCAAATATAAAGATCTTGAAATAGAAATCAGCAAAATGTGGAAGCTGAAGACTAAAACAATACCTGTTGTCATAGGTGCCCTGGGAATGATAGCGAAAGGGACTGATTGCTACCTAACTCAGATACCAGGAAACCCCAAAATGGCAGAAATTCAAAAGATAGTGGTCATGGGAACTGCTCATATCCTACGCAAAATACTCTCTATGTAATCCCAGGGTTTAAAACAAACATTTTTTTATTTAATTTTTTTTTTTTAATTTTTTTTTTTTTAAATTTTATTTTTATGTATTAGACATTCACTAGTACAACAAAAAAACCCCAAAAGAAACCCAAATATATGGCACAGAACTTCCAACCTGTTGTCTCTTGAGGTCTCTGGGTGAGACTTGGAGCCAACTTGTACAGACATAAAGCAAAAGTCAAACATAGAATAATAATAATAATAATATAATAATAATAATAATAATAATAATAATAATATAATAATAATAATAATAATAATGATGATGATGATGATAATGATAATAATAATGTTAAACACTATTGTACTTCGCCTTCGAAGAACACCTTTCAAACGTTGTGTGTTGACAACACATCAATTCATTGATGTGAACTTCGAGACACCAGTGTTTCGACCTAGTTGCGTTTTTTCAGTCTACCTCTTGTATGGAAGAACCTAAACAAGACTGGTATAAAAGGAAAAGGTGATCTACGAAGGTGATATGCAACTACAATTAACATACACATGTTAAAATCGTATTAAGTATGAATATGTATATCATCGTTTTGATTCTCACTGTTCTACGTGTCAGTGGTAATTAGTTGTTGATTTGGTATACATCAGCATGTTTCAGCAAATAATTGATCTGCTGAATTCTATAAACAAGAGCCATCATTCTTGCTTAGATTCATTAATTCGAGGACAACTTTGACTGATGAGATACAAGCAGTCGAAACACTGATGTCACAAAGTTCCCCTCACGTAAATAAATCAAGTGAGTTGTGAACACACATCGTTTGAAAGGAGTCTTTTTCCAAATGTAATTGAAATATTAATGTTCAGATTCACTGAAACTTATTAAGAATATGTTACATTATCAATTGACTCTCTTAGATAGAACGTGGAAAAAAGTATAAAAATACTGCTATTTTTGTATGAAGTGAAGTAGACATGAGTGCTATTTTCATCAAGCTAAATAACTGTGCAGAGGCTCTCTATCTGTCTGCCTCTGTCTCTCTCTCTCACACACACACTCTCTCTCTCTCTAACACACTCTTTCTCTCTCTCTCTCTCACTCTTTCTCTCTCTCTCGCTCCCTCATCATTTCTGCGGTTGTGTTGCTGCCGCTGCTATTTCTGTTGTTGCTTTAGAGCCAAGTGAGTTTTGATGAAGTTATACCTATGATCCAAGACATACAACTCCGATTATATTGGTGTCCATTTTTAGGTTATGTGCATTTACTACCATGTACCCAATATACCTCTCCCTTTTCAAGATTATAAGCTGTAACGAAATATCTTGTTTCTTACAGGTGTTAAGTATACGAAGTTGTTTTGTCTAATTAGATTTACATAGACCTGGTTATTGGGAGTTAAGTATTTTGGCCATGATATATACTGCCATGTCTACTACTAGATAAATTATTTATCTTTTAGCTGATTGTATGTGTTTTAATATAGAGTCTCATATATTTAATGTAGAGTCTTGGGAAATTCCTATGATTAACTGTGATTACTCACAAAAGTAATAACACTTTCCCCCCACAAGGTTCAGGGTTTAGTTCCACTACATGGCACATTGGGCAAGTATCTTATGCTACATCCACAGCGGACCAAAGCCTTGTGAGTAGATTTGGTAGGCGGAAACAGGAAGATGCCCGGCGTGTGTGTATATATTCATGTGTGTGAGTGTGTGTGTGTGTGTGTGTGTGCGTGTGTGTGTGTCTTTGTGTCTATGCTTGTCCCATACCACCGCTCGACGCCCGGTGTTTGTGTGTTTTCGTCCTCGTGACCTAGCGGTTCCGCAAAAGAGACCGATAGTATAAGTACCAGGTTTGAAAATAGACATAAGTACTAGGGACGATTCATTCTACTAGAATTCTTCAACATGTCCCAACGTGGCTGCAGGCTAATGAGTGAAACAAGTAAAAGATAAAAGATTAAAGATACATCGAGAGTACAATACAATTAATCAATTGATATTTTGAAAAATATAGGAAACACAACACATTCGTTCTTAGTATTGCCAGATGAATAGAATATACTTCACTGATGCGGCATCTCTATTACCGAAACATGTCCGTTACTTTCCTCGTGTTGTTTAACCATCTGATCAACAGCCACGCGCTATTTTCTATATTTTCAAAAATTTCAGTTAATTGAGCTTATTGTTGTTATCTCCCTTCTCTGATTTTTCATTGCATTAAAAAAAGGAAAAGATAATTTCAGTAAATCAAAGGTGTTCATATTAGAGCATATCTGGATTTAGTTTGTACAACGTTCTCTTGAAGTATATTTCATCAGTCATGCTGTCGATATTTTCTACTGGTTGGCACACCTAAATCCGTTACAGTAATAGTAATAGCAGCAGTAATACTTGTAGTAATAGTTGAAGTCATTGTGATAGATGTAGCAGGTGGAAGAAGTAACAGTAGTCACCGTAGAGTAGTAGTAGTAGTAGTATAGTAGTAGTAGTAGTAGTAGTAGTAGTAGTAGTAGTAGTCACCGTAGTAGCAGTAGTCACCGTAGTAGTAGTAGTAGTTGTTGTTGTTGTTGTTGCTGTTGATTTTATCGTCACGCTAGCGTCCCCTGACTGAGTTGACCTACCGATCAAAGGCACTCCAGTCGTGACAATCCTATATTTTTACATATCTATATCAGTGTACAAGGAAGAGTTTAGGGAATTATGGCTGCTATTTCTTCTCGACGGAGCGACTACATTAAGGAACTCCAAATTAGTGTTACAACCGTTTGTTGATAGTGGTTGTATGGACCTTAAGCATAATAGCATAAACTTGATGGTTATTGGTAACGATGCTCTGGCAATGGTGTCTGACATTATGTAGTGTGTCAGTGCGTTGTTGGAATACTGTCGACGCTGCCATTTTCTTTTCTTTATATGTAAATCTATAAAACAACCATGTATTATAGAAACAAAGGGCATGCTGTCATAATGTTTAAGTCTTCAACTATTTGGTCCAACTTCAATGGCGGCTGGCAATTTGCTCGACGATATTTGGCACTGGTTTTAGCAGCAGGTCAAATGACAATGTTTCAAGCCACCTCATTGACTATCTCTCATTGTTTTAGTTTGTTATAGCTATTGTTGTTGTTGTTTTTGTTCTTCTTCTTCTTCTTCTTCTTCTTCTTCTTCTTCTTCTTCTTCTTCTTCTTCTTCTTCTTCTTCTTCTTCTTCTTCTTCTTCTTCTTCTTCTTCTTCTTCTTCTTCTTCTTCTTCTTCTTCTTCTTCTTCTTCCTCTTCTTGCTATTTATTGTTATTATTATTATTATTATTATTAATATTATTATTAATAATATTATTATTATTATTATTATTATTATTATTGTCGTTGTTATAGTTGTATTTGCTATTGTTAATATTGGCCATCAACATTGAACCTCAAATAATCATTATTGCTGTGTCTTGCTCCGCATCCACATCAACATCAACATCACTACCATGGTCGACATTACCATCCCCCTCCTCCTCCACCTTCTCTTCCTCCTCCTCCTCCTCCTCCTCCTCCTCATCATCATCATCATCATCATAATCATCTTTGCCGTTTATATTCAAAATTATAATGAAAACTTCTCTCGTATTGACAGCTATCAATTTTACCTTTCCCTCTTCTCTACCCATATCACCATTCTCATTATCATCAATTATTTCAAACTTCTCCTTATCATCACAAGCCTCAACATTACCACTATCGTTGTCATCACCGTCATTATGATTATCATCATCATGTTCTGTATTATTACTGTCTTTATTGAAACCAAACCCGTTATCATGCTATATCCCTACATTTTCCACACTTCCTCCTCCTGCTCTTGCTCCTGTTCCTTCTCCCTGCCTCTCCTCCTCTTCCTCCTCGTCATTAAAGTTATATGATTCTATATGTGTTCGTTGTACAAAGTCATTAATCTTCTGCCCTTAATACCGTATAACTTTGTTGTAACCTTTTAAACCTTTTTGATGAATAAATAACTATATAAATAATACTAATCTTATTTACAAAAGGCACAGGACCTGAAATATTGGGAGAAAGGAATAATCGATTATATCGACCCCGAAGGGTGAAAGGCAAAGCTGACTGCGGCGGAATTTGAATTCAGAGCATAAAGAACTGGAAGATAAGCTGCTAAGCATTTTAGGCCGGTGCTCAAACAACTCTACCTGCTTGCCGCCATACTACTACTACTACAACAACAACAACAACAACTACTACTACTACTACTACTACTACTACTACTACTACTACTACTACTACTACTACTACTGCTACTGCTGCGTCTGCTGCTGCTACTACTACTACTACTACACTACTACTACTACTACTACTACTACTACTACTACTACTACTACTACTACTACTACTGCTACTGCTGCGTCTGCTGCTGCTACTACTACTACTACTACTACTACTACTACTACTACTACTACTACTACTATTTTGTTATTTAAAGATTCGAAAAAATATTGGACTAATACAAACTACAGTGGATGTTTATATATACACCTACAATGAATATAGAATTAATATGAAAATTGTTAACAATATAGTACGGATAAGCATCACCCAGAGGAAACAAAGGAACTCTGCCGAATTGGATCACTCGACCACCAAGAGTACAATAAGCACGCGCTTGTCTGTACACATTAGCCCTCTGACGCAACCTCAGGGCCCACTCACTTGACACACCCTCTTCAAATTCACCTACCTTTGAACAACGGTACTGAGGAGGTGGGGATTAGTAACACTCTTGCAACCCTCACCCCCATTTAGGGAATGTGTCTGTATTCAGTCTTTGTAGTTACCTCTGCCATACAACTTCTTTCACTATAGCCACCAGGCATAGGAAACTGTTTGTTTTTTCTCAACCGAAGGAGGGTTGCGGGGAGATCTTCACACTGGAATAGACCAATAGCCGGATACTTTCTGGGGTAATGTAAGAGTGCGTGCAGGGCGGTTTCGTCGCTCTGTCCGTATCTAGAGCTTGTCCGGTTGACAGTCCTACCATGCTTACAGAGTTTATCCCGAACAGCATTGCTACACGTTAAGCACTGTCTGGCGAGGATTTCTGAATCGAAAGTCCACCCGAAAAAATCAGACAGCTGAAGTTTCTCGATGTCCAGGTTTTCGCCGAGGAGTTCTTCACTCTTGCATGTTACAAATACTTTATAGAACGTTCTGATAGATCTTTAATCGAATATATTGCAGCGAAGAGACCGAAATCAGTCACTGGTCAATCCTGTCAAAAGCATTTGATTGTTCTAAATCGATGATAGCGTCAACCTCTTAGATAACACTTTGGTCAAAACTTAAACTTTACGTCTAGCAGCTACAGGCCTGAAGCTTTTAAATATCATCCCTCTTGTTCGAATCCTTTCTCAGCAGTACCCTCATAACCTCGCAGAAAGTAAACAGCCGAAGTACTCTGGATCCTGCCTGCTTTGTGTGTTTGTGTGTGCGTGTATATGTGTTTCTAAATGGCTAACATGTGTCTTCCACGCTGCAATTGTTCCAGTTTCAACATTAACAAAGACACACACACACACAAGGAAATTGAGTCGCTGATCAAAACATATAGTATGCAGGTACATTACCGAATATATATATATAATAGAAAAGAGTGAAAAAAATACAGAAGGCTTGTTTTATAAGGTTAAAGAATATATTTAAGTCGTTACGTTAGAAAATGTTGTGTATAGTAACATAGTTTTTGGAGAAATAACCGGTTTCGTGTAAACTTTTCAAATTTCTTTACCTACATGTCTTCGTTATGTAGTGCAAAGAAGAGTTCCAGGCAGGGGAAGGTAATCAGGGATTTCTTCCGGTATAAGGGAGATAATCGCTTTATATTTTTTTCTTTTTTTCAATGGGATGAGTTTCTTTGTATAGGAATGTTAGGATGGTTAAGTTTAGGTTTTTTTTCTTTTTTTCCAATGAGATGAGTTTTTTTGTATAATAATGTTAGGATGGTTAAGTTTAGGTTTTTATTTTTCAATGAAGAATGTTTCCTTGTTTAATCTAATTTGTGTTGGTGTTCCGATAGCACATTGATAGAATGGAAAGATTAAAAATTGTGGTAGTAGTTGCTTTGCGCATTTCTTAATATGCTCACTAAAGGGTATCATTCTGTATTCTGGGAATGCAATCTGTCGTCGATGCAGAGTGCATCTGCGTCTGAGTGATAATCCCGTGGACCCTACGTAGTTTTGGTGGCAGCCCGAGCATCTTATGACATAAATTATGTTTTCTAAAGCACAAGTAAAATTAGATTTGATCTTGAATTTTTGTTCCTCTTTGAAGAGGAATTCTGATCCTTCTAGAAGGTTTGGGCATGTTGCGCAGTTTGGTCTATCACATTTTTTTACTTTTGCATGCGTAATTTCAGAAAACAATTTTGCCTTTGTGAGGATCTTTTTTAGTGATTTAGGTTGTTTGTAGCTTTTAATGATTTTATGTATGTTTAGAATTTCCTTTAATTTGGGGTCCTTATGAAGCATTGGTAAATTCTGGGTGAAGGCTTCTTTGTTTCTGGGGTTAATCCCTGAAACACTAGAATGTAAAGCGAGGAAGACAAATGAAAAGATACAAAATTTGGTGATAAGCTACATACCACGATTTCACTGTTATAATTTATAAAACGTGATGTCAGCAGCCCATCAGTGCAGTCGTCATATAAGTTCTTTCCGGATTCAGCGCGCCAGAATGAAGACATTTGAAATATACTCACAAATATAATAGAACTTTATACATGTTCTCTTTTGCGAGGACGTCTCGTGTCTGGTTCTGTGAATTATGTTTTCTATATGACGGCTGCACTGATGAGCTGCGGACATTTACGTTTTGTAAATGGTATGTAGCTTATCACCATGGTATGCAGCAAAACTATGGTATGTAGCTTATCACCAAATTTAGTATCTTTGCATTTGTCTGGCTCGCTTTACATTCTGGCGTTTGCGGTAATTTCTTGAGAACACATTCTTCGTGGTTAGACGATTTAGCGTCTTCTTCTAGCCTATTAGGAATCCACCTTGGTGGTTATTCCTCTTATATATGTATGTAATATAATTTTCTTAATCTTCGGATTTTTTAAGTATCCTAGGCTACTGATTTACATTGATATTAATTAATAGTAATTTCTACCCTCATTATTTAACTTTCATATATATACATTAGAAGAAATGAGGGACTCAGAAATTCGGATGGTTTTATATTTACAGATATTTATTTGAATATTACATGTTTTTATACATCATATAACTTAGATCATATATCATATATTAGCGCTAATATATGATATATGATATAAGTTATATGATGTATAAAAACATGTAATATACAAATATATATCTGTAAATATAAAACCATCCGAATTTCTGAGTACCGAATTTCTTCTAATATAAAATACCTGTACATTATTTCCAAACCTTCTAAAT
The DNA here is from genome assembly GCF_006345805.1 of Octopus sinensis. Lineage (NCBI taxonomy): Eukaryota > Metazoa > Mollusca > Cephalopoda > Octopoda > Octopodidae > Octopus > Octopus sinensis. Next base: position 88,526,289 of record NC_043006.1, on the reverse strand, counting down.
ATATATATATATATATTATATATATATATATATATATATATATATATATATATATATATATATATATGATTGCAGCAACATGACCGACAAAGCTGTCAACACCAAGCAGTTCCTCAGAGATCTAACCATGACTGGCTACCCACCATCTTTGGCTAAACAGCAGCGCCTAAAGAACATCAAGGTCAATAAACTCCGGAAGAATCATCATACTTCCAAGTCCAACACGTGCTTCCTGAAGCTACCACACTTTGACGACAACTACAGCAGCGATACAGCATGCAGTCCGCAGCGAAGGACTCGACATACAGATAGTGTACACCGGCCCTTCTCTGAGAAAAGCTCTGTCCAAGAAAAACACTTCTCACTATCCGAGGAGTGCACATTATTGAACTGCCCCAGCAATGACCCTGAATTGTGCCAGAGGTACTATGTTTATATGAAATCATCTGTGGCAACTGTGGCGCACCCTACATAGGAAGCACAACAAGAAAACTGCATATAAGCATTAAGGAACACATGCAAGCAGACACTTCCGCGAAGAAACATCTACGGAAATGCCAGACCCGGGAATTCACAGTGCACATCAAGGCACCACAGTGTAACAGGCCATCGTCATACACCAAAAGAAACCCAAGGTCAAGATCAGAAGAGAGTTACAGGAAGTTAGCTTGTTACTACAGCGACACCTTTCCGCGCATGTCCACTCCACACATGCTCACACACACACACATTGGCAACATTCGTTAATTTCTTGAAAATGGTGTCATAACCCCGAAATACTGAATACAAAGTAGGTCTACAGTAATTCATATATTTGTTTTCTTGAGATTTGCCTTGCATTTACTTGGCATTGTTCTGGCCTTAGCTACGATCCTTTATACAATATATTCTGCGCAATGCTTCATAGTTATTAACCATTATATATATATATAGTTCATAGATGAGAATCATATATTCTCCGTATAGAATACGCTTAGTAGTGTCTCAAGAGGTTTAAACTTGAGCAGGAAGAGGAGTAAACGTAGAGATAAGGAAGTCAGGCAGGTTGATATACAAAGAATATTAAATATGTTAAATACAAAAAGTATATACGTTTACATACGAAAATGTTTCGACTTCCACAGAAGAGAAATGATATCAAAAATGAAAAGGGTCGAAAAAGTGTATTACAAATCCAACAGCTGTTTCTGGGGGTTCAGTGGTCCAAAAATAATGATTGTAAATTGATTCCATCGTCGGACGATACGAGACGCTGTCTTCAGGGAAAAAATCTTAGATTTGAGTTGCTGAAAGAAAAGAGATTCTTTTCGACCACCGACCACCGAGGCGTTAAAAGGCATCACTTCGCAAGAGTTCCACCACTGATTCCAACAGTGGAAAACGTGTCTGGATCGATGCATTGCTTCAAATGGAAACTAATTTGAAGGCGATGAAAGTATAAACATATAAAACTAAGTGGATGAAATAATATTGCAAAATTCCGGTTTTCTTTTGGGTACACCCCGTATATATATATATATATATATATATATATATATATGTGTGTGTGTGTGTGTGTGTGTGTATTTACACAAACACACATGTACTTGTATGTATATATGTATACAGACTTCTTGTCTGTTCTTGGGTAAATTTCAATTATTGATACTCTTATTAGCAGGGAAAGAATAACAGAAATATATTATGTGTGTACGTTGATCGACCGATCCTTTAGACTATCAGATGTCCTTATACAATGTTGATCATTATGCGCTTCCATTCTTTCCGACTGGGTCCTTCTCTTTCATTCAGGCTTGCAATCTTTGACAATGTCGTCTTCCCGTCGTCGTGCATACATATATCCAACTACTCATACATCCATTCATTCATAATACATATATGCATGCAATCATACATACAGCCATTCATATATTGAACATAATTTGTTCTCAAATTTTCTTTGGGATAATTTACAGAGTGTATATCGGAGAGCAGAATACAAGAGAGTTAGTTTAACTGTTATATCATCTTAAATTGTATAATCTTTGCACTTGTTTTCCTAGCGAATGCCTTTATGTTGTCAGTAACCGTTATGTAGATAATTACATAATCAGATTGAAACGCCAGATGTTCAGAATAAAACAGAAATTTAATCCATTATTATTTAACAACATTAGTTGGCTGACAGTGCAAAATTACAACTGTGTATCCCTTGGGATCTGCAACAAAGGATGAAGCGAGTTCTTCAGCAATTTTCCTGAAAATATCTGCTGTGGACTCGAGCAGAGACTATAGCAGGATATCCCAACAAATATCAGAAAACAACGCTGCTATCCCTCGTCCAGATATTGTAGGCAAGACGTGACGAAATTTGTTTCTTACTTTAACAAATTGGAGAATTTGGAACACAAGTGCAATTAATATTGCCTTTTCTGTTGTATTGAAAATTGCCATAATGATTTTAAACGTGATGTGTGTGTGTGTGTGTGTGTGTGTGTGTGTGTATGAGATTTTGTTACAAGATATGCACTGTATCTACGCGATTAAGTAGTTAATAGCAAACGTTAGGTTACTGTACATTGCAGACTCTTAAATACGCTGGTAATATGAGTGTGGCGAGGTACATTTTCTTAATTTGCCTTCTAAAACGAGATTTAGATGATTTTAAGTTTTGCTGTAGGTAAGATAAAAGTGTCTGTGTATGTGTCCATGTGAAATATTATATGTGTGTATAATATATATATATATATATATATATGTATAATATATGTGTGTGTGTATATATATATATATATGTATATATACACGCCAGCTGAATCCAATTCGTCTGAGTCGAAAGACGCCTGTTGTTGTGTCCTATTATTATTATTATCATTTTTTTTTGTATTTATATTCGTATTATTTTTTGTTTTTTGTATTTATATTCGTGTAACATCGTCCGTTTTCTTGTCCTTGTTTCGTATGCATTCGATCCTTTTCGTAGCTTAGTTTTTTCTTGGGGCTGGCCAGATTGGAGCAATCTCAAGATTAATCAGCCGAAATTGCGAGGATGATCCGGTTCTTGACTGAAGATTAGAGGCTTCGAATGACCCGTCCGTTTTTTTTTGTATCGTCTATTTGGATGTTTTGCGTTCTTGTCCCATTTTGTATTTATATATATATATATATATATATATATATATATACAGGTATGTTGATACAAACTGGAAAAATAGAGCTCAAAATATGAGTATATGTGTATTTTTATTAATATTTAGCAGAAGTAACAGAGTGACACAAGATCCGAGAGTTTCATGCATTGGCACTCATCAAGCTAGTTGTTGATGGTTGTATTTCCTTCTGGATTGATCTAGAACGACTCATATTAATGTCACGTGAATAATTCAAATAGTTAGCTCGTTATGTCGTTCTAAAAGTAAACACATAGGTAAATGAGTAAAGAAATACAGAGAAAAAAAAAAGAAACTTGTGTGTCACCACACGCGCATACACACTCACATATACATGCACGCATACACACATGCACATACCAAAAACGTCCCACAAAATTCGCACATACATATATACATACACATACATACACGCACTCGCACACGTGCACACACATTTATATATGTGTATATATATAGTACACACACACGCACTCACATGCGTACATCATGTTCACACACACACACACAACACACACACACACACACACACATATATATATATATATATATATATATATATATATACACACATATATATATATACTTACATATAACATACCCATACACATATACATAAAGATACGTACGCACACACACACACACACACATATATATATATATATATATATATGCACACACATACTATACTCACATATAACATATACATACACATATACTTAAAGGGGCTTACATATACACACAAAGGCATACATATATACACAAACAGATACGCACACATTCATGTGCACATGCATATATACATAAAAATACAATCTCCTACGCATATATTTATATACACGTATACACGATAAATAGAATAAAGTATAAGTTTAGAATAAAATAAATAAGCAATTATAAATATAAATATAAGATAAAGGATGAATATGAACTATAACCAGTCCTTGTTTTCTTTCTTCTTCTTGTCATATGTATATACGTACATGTACATATACACACACATATACACATATGTATATACACACACATATACACATACGTAGTCACAAACACAGGCACACGCGTAAACGCTTATGTGTATATATATATATACGTATATACATTCATAAACATATGTACGCACACACGTGCGCGCGACATCACACAACAATAATAGTTTTATATATGTATATATATGTATGTATGCATGTATGTATGTATATGTATGCACGTATGTGTTTGTGTATGTGTGTGTAGATAAACTAATTTTATACCACCGTTATTTGAAACGTCTCTTTGTATTCATATAGTAGAGTACTCGACTATTATACTATTTTATCTGTGTAGAATTGTTTTCATAGAATTTGAATGGCTTTAAAATGTGTTTGCAAGAGAGAAAGCGTTCTTATTTTAGATTAAGTAAATTATTCCTTCCTAATAGAATAAGCAGTGCTTCACTGGAGCAAAATTTCTCTTCCTTCTTGTTTCCAACGTAATAAGGGGCTCTTGCTTTTTATACCTCAGTGTAGTTTGTATACCGTATTCGATGAATTACAAATAAATATATGCTTAGCTAGTCTACTTTAATTACCTCCGCCTTCGCTAAGCCTGATGTATTGTTTCAGTCGCGTTTGTTTGTTTGCCTTTTTGTTTGTCCATGAACAAGATATCTCAAGAACCGCTGGATGGATTCGGATGAAACTTTCAAGGATGTTTAGCCTCGTGACTGGCACGAACTGATTAGATTTTGAGATCGATCCGATATCGGACAACGAGTCTGGATTAGTTTTCCTGTTTTTTACTTAATTAGTTTTTTTTACTTAATTTTTGAGAGCGGTCGAGTTCATTTTTAGTATTCTCGTTTGTGAGAGGAGGCGTATTTATTTCAGATATTCTCATTTTAAAACTCATTTCTGGCTAATCGTTGAGAGGACGTTGGTGTTGACTTGGCGGAGATTTGCGCTCTCTGATTGATCTGGTTACATAAATTTGTCATCCTGAAGCGGTGTGTATGCAAATTGTAATAACATTTAAAGTGATTACTTTTATATCCAACGTAATAACGAGAATACTTTGCAGTAATGGCACTATATTTGCAGATAACATTATGCATTAAGCAGCTGCAGCCTTCCTTCGTATCGCTATTTCAGTGATGAAATAAAACCTTTCTATCTTGCTATATAAACACTATTCTCTTAATACAGAGTTTTTTTGCCACTTAACACAGTCAAACAACTGGTTATAGTAAATAATAATGTTTTAAATTACTATTTCTTA
>NC_043006.1:88495884-88515884 GCF_006345805.1 Octopus sinensis | reverse complement strand
CACATACACACACACCACACACACACACACACACACACACACATATATATATATATATATATATATATAATTCAAACAGTAAGATTTGAAATAAGATGTCACTAGTGTTAATATCATCTGTGGATAAAATTTAAAATTGATGGTATCAACAATAGTAAGATAGGTAGGTGGTTCGCCGGCAAAAAGCATTATTTGGCTACAAATTGCGAATTAGCCTGAAGCGTAAGGATGCAAAAAAAACATCAGGCTCAAGGATTGAATTTCCAAAAGCCGAAACCCGAAATATAATAATGATTAATTGTATGCACTAATTTAGATGGATTTTTAAAAACTGCCCTAATCAAAATAACATTAGTAATAGTTAAGAAGATATACATTCAAATACCTACAGTTATTTCTTCTTTTGCATTCTTCTCCTTTTCTTATTTTTACTTACAAGGTGTATAAAGCGAATGTTTTGAATAAAATCAAGCACGCGGAGAATGGCATATCGTGAATGGATCAATAACAAGCGTATCTTCTCATTATGTATACATGCTATAATTCAAGACTGCTACCTAACTATGATTTATGAGTAGAACTTGTCGACACTTTAATTGTATTTAGTGAATTTACCTCCATTAAAACCCGAACTGTGTCTCTAAATTTCGTTATGCTCCATGTGCGTATTACGTTTATGTTGGCCATGTTAAACTATTACCTATCGTTACTATGATTTCCCTTTGTATCACTTTTCTTGTCATTAATATTTTTACTTATCATTATTTAAAACTCATCATGTATTAACTAACCAAATATATTCCGTATCTTCATGATATCAGTATACCGTTGCAGTATTTCCTTTCCTTTGTAAGTAAATTACATGAAATAATCAATATAGTTTTATTATATGTGTGCATGTGTGTGTATGTATATATGCATCCATATATTTATATGTATATATATATATGTATGAACTGTTTCCGTACTGAGAATACTTTCCTTTGAGTGGTTTATTTGTTCGCAGTTTTATTTGTTCTATTCGTTTTATAATCTATACTGTATTTATTTTGTATTCGGGGCTACATAAGAATGCCTTAGTTTGCTTGTTTAATGGTAAGTCTTTCAGCTGTGGTATTGTGTGATGTGTCTTTTGGTTAGCCTGCCCATGCATGTAATTAGGCATGTATGTGTAACTGTTGGTGTACAGCAGTCTATATGTATGCATCTAAGAATGTGTGTTACATTTGGCATGTATAAATGTACGTGCTGCTTAGTATAATATGTAATCGTGTCGGCCACTTCCTGTGTGTGATAGTTTGAGAATAACTTCTGATATATCCCCTTCTAGGCTTCTATACAGTTATACCTTAGATCATCTAGGACATTTCATTAACATATTTCGAATGCATTCGTAAAGTGACACCTCAAAAGTGGATGTATCGTGTGATGTCAATTTAATATATTTATCTAATTTCTTAGAACTCCACTTGTCTGTATTCTTATTTATATTTTTACTTATATCATTTTGTCTTAGATTTATATTGCTATATATTTGTAAATGTATTTTATTCTGACCTTGTTTTTCATTCTTTGCCTTATTATTATTTTTGTTTGGACATTATTACCAGTTATATATTAACGGCATGATACAGTTCATATATTTCGATTAGCATTTGTTGAAGAAATGATTTTATAAGTAAAAATATTAAATCGAGCATACAAATGAAGGCTTCGAAGTATGAATGTTGTTTTCAACAGAGAGGGAGAGAGAGAGAATCAAGTAAATACACACGAACACAATATACAGGTATGCATATATATATATATAATCGTCAAAAATACTCACACACACACATGCGCACGCACACATTCTCTCTCTCTCTCTCTCTCTCTCTCTCGCACACACTTATATATATATATACATATATGATACATTAAAACGAGCCACAGGTATATTCGAGCATATAGTGTTATAAGAAAAGAAGTGTTAATCCATTCTATTAACTATGCAAGTATTTTCTATTACTATTTTCCCACCTGTTTTCATTTTATGGCATGTGGTGTAGCGCATCGCTTTTAATACAATTCCCAGCAAAAATAGAAAAATGATTCTGCAAGGAATATTAGTTATCATAACAGAAGGCTACAATTAAGTTGCAACATAAACGCATCACAAATTTTCGTGTCATGACGTAGAAGCATAACGGACAAATGTCCACATTATGGCTGTAAAATATAAATAAACATAGGACAACTTCTCGAAAAAGAACAGTGGAGAAGACAAAAAACTCCATATCCTGAATATGCGTCAAAGAGAGACTAAAAATGTTGATAAAGATGAATTTGAGAACATTGTTATGAGAGTATGTTACGCAAATGCAAGAAAGTTTTAATAAAAAGGATTAATTGAGAACACAGTCGTGTTTTCAATGTAATATGTTCAAAGAAAATCTATACACTGTATTTATAAGTATGCATGAACGTATGTAATATAAATTTCGTTCTGTCAGTGTGTGTGTAAAAGATTATAACGGCCGTATTTTTCAACTGATTTTCTCTAAACTGAGAATGTACATTACTCATGTTCCAAAGATAGTTTTAGACTCTTAAACTTTTTCACATATCCCCTAGGGGCAGAAAACACCGATTCCTGGTTTACGTGGAGAAGCTAACTCTTTGCGAAATAACTTTCAGATATCGATTGTCTCCTTTTTATAAAAAAAAAATTAAAATATTGCTTTTTATATGAGATTCACGTCTTTGAATGTTTTAAAATATTTACTTCCGGTTTTCAAGCGTCAGTGACGTCCATGGCTCTATATCCATCTCCATCTATCTCCATCTCTCTATATAATCTCTATCTATATCTCTCTATCCATCTCTATCTATCTATCTATCTATCTATCTATCTATCTATCTATCTATCTATCTATCTATCTATCTATCTATCTATCTATCTATCTATCTATTTATCTATCTATCTATCTATCTATCTATCTATCTATCTATCTATCTATCTATCTATCTATCTATCTATCTGTATCGATCTGTCTATATCTTATCTATCTCTCTTTATTTATCTTATTTGTCTAACTAGCTAACTCTCTTCCTCTCCCTCTCTCTGTATCTCATTCACTCTCTATTGTTTTCACTTACATTTTTCAGACGCTATTGTTTTCAGTAAGTTCAATCGCTATTGTTTTCATTGTAAGTTTTCAATCACTATTTACAAACAACAGCAACAAATTACTGACAGAAGGATGTTCACAATTACTCATGAAAGTTATTTTATGCATAATTTACTGACAGAAGTAACTTCATAAATATCATTTCAATCCGTACACTTCGTTAAATTTGCCTCCAAATTTCTTATTTACTTTTGAAACGTTTAGGGTTTTTTTTGTTGTTGACAGAATTATTAATAAAAGTAATTCCATACTTTACTGACATAGTACATATTTTTTTTCGTTTCATAGGGTTTGCATATTGGGGATGTGTTGTTCATTATCCTAAGTCTGCTATCAGTGAGATAATTTTCATGTTGTGTGACAAAGCTGAAGTCTTGTTAATAGCATATTTCGAAGCTATGGGTTTCATGTAATAGGAGTGGAGAGCTGCACTCTGTTGTTCAGTCTCCAACCAAAGTTCAGTATCAAGTACAGGGAGTCTATTGTTGGCGTGCTTAGTGGGGGTAATCTATAGTTACCTTGATACTTTGGTGGATGGAGTTAGCTACATGCTGGATGCTCTCCATTATGTTCCTCTAAGTTTTTACATTACCGTTACTAGAGTTGGTCTTAACTAGGATATTAATGTCGTCTAATTACATACTGTAAAGTAAAAGAGTTGTGCACTTTTCTGCTAAGGATTGCTTAAGTTTTCTGTCCCACAGGGTCATGAAGAGATCGACCACATCTTCAGCTACACCGACACTAATGGCTGCACCTTGAATCTGCATGTATAGTTTCTCATTAAACTTTACTATGTGGTTCTTGAAGGTGGTTCTTACGCTAGCCCATATTGCATGTGCGATCATTCCTTTCAACTGATTCCTCTATTGCTCTGTCTTTCTCCCTTTCTAATTAGTTACTGGAATTCATCTAAGTACAGGACATTCAACAATAATAGATCTGTTTGAACTGTTAATATATGGATATAATCGGCATAAATAATGGGCGTTATACATATATTTATGCATAAAAACTCACCAGAGTTTCAGATATGCATTTTGGGTACCTTCATGTTTACATTTAAGCAATCGATCTATCGATTGAAATTATAGTGAATGGTCGTTGCAATGCTATCATCAGCAGAGTCTAACAATTCAACTGTCAAAGAAACGGAAGAGAAGAAAGGCATGGAAGAAAAGAGGAGGGAATTTGGTTTTTGTGGTATTTATCCGGAAATAGGTCGCCTTATGCTATTTTTCTCTCTTACTATGGTTGAATGGTTTTAATATCCCGTAGCATTTGTTTATGATGTAATACTCAGACATAAGTATTAACAATGACTCTTCTAGGCAAAGTTCGCATCTCGCTCTCTCTACGTCGTAATTGGGGTTCTGCTCAATATCTTGCATTATTTTGTTATCTGTAACCTGCCATATGAGCTTGCTTAATAAACTCAAGATTTCTTTATTCTTATGTCTAAATGATGAGGTGTGGTTATGATATCGAAGTTTGAAAGCTGTTATGCAGCATCCTGTGTATTGGCAAAATGTGTTATCTGTGACAACCAAACGTTTATACACAGTTCTTCTTAAATCATTGTTTATGTAACGGACATTTATTCGGGTTTCTAAAATTACAACTATTATTATTATTATTGCCAAGGAGGCAAACCTTTTGTAACAGTTCTACTCTTCACTCTGTTCCAACTTCCTTTATATTCCTCTTGATGCCTGCTGATACTTTTCCCAAGGACCCGACAATAATTGGCACTATCTTCACCTTCTTCATTTTCCATAGCCGGGCTATTTCATACTTAAGAGGATTGTATTTATCTATCTTTTGACCTTCTTTCTTGACTATTCATGGGTCAAAGGGGCATGCAACGTCAACTCTATAGAAAAAGGCGTGCACCTTTTGCACCACCACTAGGCTCAGCCAGTTATGCTCTAGCACCTGATCTGTTTGGATTGGGAAATTCCAGAGGCTTTTGCTAGTCTCCGACTCGGCCACACGCTGCGGTTTATGCCTCTCTCTAGCCCCCACTTTTCATATAGTTTCCACTCTAACGCTTTCGCTACTTCGTCGTGTCGCCATAACTTGCAATGATTTTGGGCAAGTCGTGGTATGGGCAATGGTTTCATCCACTGTATTGCAGATGCGGCACAGCGGAGAAACTTGCTTATTCATCAGGCTGACCCTCTAGTTAGTTGCCAGAGCTTGGTCCTGCGCTGCCAGAATATTGCTCTTGGTCTCTGTTTTTAGGGTTCTTTATGTTGGAGCATCATCGAAAAGAATATGGAAAAATTTAAAGGCGCTAAAGCATAGCTCTGTTTGGTTCCAGTGGCAATAGAAAATTCCTCTGAACATTGACTGCTAGATACAACTGTTGCTATTATTCCTTCGTGCGAAAATACTATTATCCTTATTTTATCAGGGTGGCCAACTTTTGATAAAATTTTCCTGGGAACCTCGTGATTCACTGAATCAGAAGCCTTGATCAAGTTTACAAAGACCATATACAAGTCAGTCTTTGGTTCACGTGCATTTTCTTGAACTCACCGATGGGCAAAAGTCATGTCAGCTCTGCCTCTCCCAGCCCAAAATCCATATTGGGACTCAGGATATATGCTGTTTACTACATGCTTATTGATGCGTTTACGTGTCACCCTGCCAATAATTTTTTTTCTAGCTTTGCACAACAAACTTATTCTCTACAGCTTAACTTGAGATCTTGGGAAAGTTATTGCGTACATCGATCTGCATGGCGAAAAATATGCCATGATGCATCAAAACAATTTCAGTTGAAGGAACAGATCAATAAAAGAATTATATCCTGCAATCAACAGACACTTTTTCCCAATTCCAGGCTAAATCAAAATCGTCAGTGTCCTCATCGGGATTTTATAGCAAAATTCAGTGCTGGACTCACATTACACTCACACAAATAGATGCAGCTTCTTATATTTTAAAAGTTGCTTTTTTCTCTTTTTGTTTTATATATCCTTTCCTTCAAACACTCATACATCGAAATCAACAGAAGTGACCACCTTTACTAATATTACTATCATTATTTTTCGCATTACTGCTCTGATTATTACAATTCTTATTCTTTCTGTTGCTGTCCCTCTTATTTTATCATTATCATTATCATCATCATTATTATTATTATTATTATTATTATTATTATTATTATTATTATTATTACTATTATTATTATCATCAGCATCATCATCAGCATAATCATCATCATCATCATTATTATTATTATCATTATTATTATTATCATTATTATTATTATTATTATTACCATTATTATTATTATTATCATTATCATTATTATTATTATATTATTATTATTATTATTATTATTATATTATTATTATTATTATTTTTATTATTATTATTATTATTATTATTATTATTATTATTATTATTATTATTATTATTATTATTATTATTATTATATTATCATTATTATTATTACGTCGGCGAGCTGGCAGAATCGTTAGCGCGCCGGGTGAAATGTTGAGCAGTATTTCGCCCGTCATGTTCTGAATTCAAATTACGCCGTAGTCGACTTTGTCTTGCATCCTCTCGGGTTCGATTAAATAAGTACCAGTTACGCACTAGTGTTGATGTAATCAAATTAATCCCCTCCCCAAGCTGCCCTTGTGGCAAAAATTTGAAATCATTATTATTATTATTTTTAGCCTTATTATTATCATTATTGATCTTCGTAGTAGTGTTATTGTAATTAGTATCATTTTTATTATTAGAACAATCATCATTATAATTTCCTTTAACTCGGGTAGAATTTATGTGGGTAGAGGTTACTACCTGTAACCAAAGATATTCAATAAGCGCTCGGTAAAATTTCAAGTACTCAAAACCCTGCTGATAATCTTTCTTATTCCTAAGAGGAAAACTTTCTGGAGAAGCTCTACAGGAAATTTCATTCCAATCTCCTTCAACCATTTGTCAATATCTTTACTCGCAGTTCCTAATGTACCGATTATTACAGGTGCAACTTTTACAGTTTTTATATTCCAAATTCTCGCATTAAAAAATTTTAAGGGATTGTAGTTTGCTTTTAATTTTTCGTCTTCTTTTTTCACAATCCTGGAATCAAACGAACATGATGCATAAATGTATAAGCAAATTCACTTGTTCTTCTCTGTTTTTGTTGTTTGAATAGGGAAATCCCATAAAATCTTGCTTTTTTCCGACTCAGGCACCTTGTCAACCGGATGATTATACCAAGTACTTCAAAACCCCAAATTCTGACACCTTCCACTTCAAGTACAAATGGTTAAAGTCAGCTTTCGGATGGTGAGTGCCTTACGTGGTCAACAATCTTCTAGTTTATCATGTAAAATTTTTGCATGTCCCTTTTTGTCCAATCTATAATTCCAGCTCCATGTCTGATAACCGGCACAGCTCTGGAATTTATTGCGTCTTTAACATTTATTAAAATTCAACATTGATCATTATTATTATTATTATTATTATTATTATTATTATTATTATTATTATTATTATTATTATTATTATTATTATTCAGTAGTTTTATTTTTATAGCGTGCTTTCACTTCACTACCGAGCGCAGCTCTGTGTGCCTTGGGTATGTGCTGTGATTTGTTGTGATGCTCTCATGGTTATTGTATGGAAATGTTCTGCGTAGGATGTGTGCAGTGCCTAGTAGTGCAATTTTCTGTATGTTATATGTGTTTGTAAGTCCTGGTGTTTTTGCTATGTATTTGTCTGAATATCTTTTTATCATGCCTAATGCACCTACTATGAAAGGAATTGTTTCTGTTTTCAGATTCCACATTCTAGTTACCTCTATTTTCAGGTCTTTGTATTTTGAGAGTTTCTCCATTTCTTTTAGACACGTTGTCATCTGCCGGTATTGATACATCAATTAGAAAGCATTTTTTTTCTTCATGATCTCTGACAACTATATCTGGTCTGTTGGCCTTAATTTCTCTATCTGTGTGTATCGGCATATCCCAGAGTATGGTTGCTTCTCGTTTTCTGTGACCTTTTCTGGTGTGTGCTTATACCATCTTTTTTCTGTTGTTATTCCATAATGTTGGCATAGCTTCCAATGTATGTAGGTTCAAACTCTGTCATGTCTATGAATATATTCCTTCTTAGCCAGGACTGGGCAGCTAGAGATAATATGATTTATTGTTTCTTGTCCATCTCCACATATTCTGCAGTTACTTGTTATATTTCTTTCATTACATGTTTTTGGTAATTTCTATTATTATTATATTATTATATTATTATTATTATTATTATTATTATTATTATTATTATATTATTATTATTATTATTCAGTAGTTTTATTTTTATAGCGTGCTTTCACTTCACTACCGAGCGCAGCTCTGTGTGCCTTGGGTATGTGCTGTGATTTGTTGTGATGCTCTCATGGTTATTGTATGGGAAATGTTCTGCGTAGGATGTGTGCAGTGCCTAGTAGTGCAATTTTCTGTATGTTATATGTGTTTGTAAGTCCTGGTGTTTTTGCTATGTATTTGTCTGAATATCTTTTTATCATGCCTAATGCACCTACTATGAAAGGAATTGTTTCTGTTTTCAGATTCCACATTCTAGTTACCTCTATTTTCAGGTCTTTGTATTTTGAGAGTTTCTCCATTTCTTTTAGACACGTTGTCATCTGCCGGTATTGATACATCAATTAGAAAGCATTTTTTTTCTTCATGATCTCTGACAACTATATCTGGTCTGTTGGCCTTAATTTCTCTATCTGTGTGTATCGGCATATCCCAGAGTATGGTTGCTTTCTCGTTTTCTGTGACCTTTTCTGGTGTGTGCTTATACCATCTTTTTTCTGTTGTTATTCCATAATGTTGGCATAGCTTCCAATGTATGTAGGTTCAAACTCTGTCATGTCTATGAATATATTCCTTCTTAGCCAGGACTGGGCAGCTAGAGATAATATGATTTATTGTTTCTTGTCCATCTCCACATATTCTGCAGTTACTTGTTATATTTCTTTTCATTACATGTTTTTGGTAATTTCTATTATTATTATTATTATTATTATTATTATTATTATTATTATTATTATTATTATTATTATTATTATTATTATTATTTTTATTATTATTATTATTATCATCATCATTATTATCATCATCATCATCATCATTATTATTATTATTGTTGTTGTTGTTGCTGTTGTTGTTGTTATTATTATTATTGTTGTTATTATTATTATTATTATTATTATTACTATTATTATCAGTAGTAGTAGTAGTAGTAGTAGTAGTACATGCCCCGTCAATAAAGAAAAATAATGCTATGCTTAGAATAACATTTCAATTTAATTCAACTATTGCTAGAGAAATACACAAAAGATACAATTTGACAATATATTTACATATTCATATTTATGCAAATACTTTACAAAATCAGTAATAAAATAACAAAGAAAATATTAAGCAGATCTATACTTTTTACTAAGGCAGTATATCAATATCTACACTATTTCCGTGTAGACAACATTACGCGTAAGTCTTCTTATATTTTCATTATGACGGCTACTTGTTCCTGATCTGGTAAATTCTTTTTGATCAGCAAATATTTTAAGATTCACTGGATCTTAAAATGGACCAGAGTTTCTCCTTTCTTTCTTTCACTTTCTCTCTGTATTTAATTTACCTTCTATTTTCCTTGACATCAGCAGCTTAACAATCTACAATACCTTGTCTTTCTGTTTGTCTATCTCCCCCCTCTCTCTCTCCTCTCTTCTTCAATATCTCTTTCTTCCTTTCTTTCACTCTCTATTTAATTCACCTCTTTTTCTCTATCTAATTACTGAAGGCTTCGGACGAACGGAACAAAACGGACGTACGTAGCTGTCATTATTATAAGGATTGTACAATTTGGTGTGTGATTTATCAATGTACACAATGAGTTTATTTACTGAAGGTGCCGGGAAGACACTCAGCAAGAACTTAAAACAAACTTAAAGGAAGAAAAGAAATATCATTTTTTCTTCTTCTATGTATGATATTTTCTCCTTTTATAATTATCAAAGCAAATAGTTAATTCAAAACGATGGATTATGTTTCAGTTACAATTTATGATATGAAATAAAATTTCAAAACAGTGAAAGAAGGAAAAATAACTCAGTTTCATTTCGATGACAAACGCTGTTTCATACATACAAACATTTATAAACTTCCCTTTTACACACACACACACGCACGCACACACACACACACACACACACACACACACACCACACACACACACACACACACACATCAGCGTTCAGTATTCTCTTACACTTCCATAGTACACATACGATCACATACATACCTTTTACATACGCATATGTTCTCTCTCTCTCTCTCTCTTTGTGTGTCTCTGCGTCTCTCTTTCTTTCTCTCCCTCTCTTTCTCAACTCCACTTCTCTACCTCCTCCCTCTCTCTCTCTAACTCTACTGTTGTTTTTCTCTCTGTTCATTACCCCTTCCTTCGTTATTGATATGTTGTGACGGAATGACGCTCTTCCTCAATATCTCTTTCTTTCATTCTTTCTTTCACTCTCTTTCTATTTCATTCACCCCTTTTCCTCAAATTACTGATGGCTTCGGACAGACGGACGGATGGACGCAGCTGTCGTTATAATAAAGGATTAATATTATTATATGGAAACTCACAGCTTTTTTTTGCTGGGTATGATCGAAAGTGTCAGCTGTTCACAGCCAGCAGACTAAGGTGACACCTGTTTATTAGTTTTGCTTCAAGGACCTTGCGAAGAGTTCTTGCTGTTCTAAGCAATGCTCATTTTCGTAGGTATTCTGCCTTCACGCATGCAGCAATCTTTTTCAGCCGTGTTGGTAGTTGAGTCCTGATACTTCCAAGTGCACTAATTACTATTGCTATCACGTCTAATCCCTTCATTGATACAACCTTCGTATTTCCCACTTCAAATCGTCAGTTGTTTATTTTTTCTTCTTGAAATTCTTCTTCTTGCAATTCTCATTTTCGGTGACTCCTTCTGGAGTTTTCTAATACCACATCTTTGCTCTTTGTAAGCCATGATTTCCACAGAGCTCCCAATGGATCATTCTTGCCACATTGTCATGGCGTCTTTTCCATTTACGTTATGCCAATTTCAGAAATTCGCTAACGGTGCTCATACAGTTTCACCACTCTCACCACACATACTGCATTTGTCGCTATCGGTAGTGTTGTCTATTCTACATCTCATATAGTTGTTCCTTAACACTTGTTCTTGAGCTGCGCATATGAGCGCTTCTGTCTCTATCTTCAGGCCATTCCTCCTCACCCATAGACACCGATCATCTGTATGTCTTGGCGTTCACATCTCTTGCATACTGACCGTACATTTTTTCCTTCCATGCTTTTTTATGTGCCTTTTTAAAATTTTTCTTTAGTTACACAATTTTTAGTCTTGATGATACCGGCCTTCTTCAAATGTTTCAACAGTTGCTCCATGGCATCTTTTATACACCATCCGAGGCTGTTTTCTTCTGCTTCGATACAGTCCTGGCAACTGATCACACCTCTCCCACCCTTTCTTCTGGTCAAGTACAGCCTATCGGTGTCACTCCGTAGACTGTCAACATTTTTTCTGGTCTTGGCATCCATTTTCTTAATTTCTCTCTTTTGCTATTTTATAATTCCCGTTGCACACCGAAGTGATGCTATCGCCTACATATTAACTGCTTGGATTTTATTCCATCCAATCAATATTGAGCGCAACACCACCTTAGTCTTTGGAAATACACCATCCTTATTTGCTCTTTCATTTCCTTTTCCATTATTATTATTATTATTATTATTATTATTATTATTATTATTGTTGTTGTTGTTGTTGTTGTTGATGATGATGATTTTGTTGTTGTTATTATTATTATTAAACCGTAGAGCTAGAAAATAGCATTTTCGATTAAATGCTTAGCGGCATTTCTTCCTACTTTATGCTCTGAGTTCAAATTTTGGTGGAATCGACTTTGCTTTTTTCATCCTTCGGGGTCGATAAAATAGTTGTGAGAAGATTTGTTCTAGATTCCAAGTTGTTGAGTACGTAAACTTGACGGGATGCTTATTAAACAGTATCCCGTATCAGCACAATAGTCGGAAATGCTTCTCTAGGGTCGCGAAGAATTTCTTCGGGATATTTGTGGCTATTCGGGACCCGAATGAAATATTATATCAGACTACTTGTTTTGATGCATTTCTCCTTTTCTTAGAGTTACTATATTCATCTTTATTCCTCTTTCTTATTTCGTCGTGGGTTGGTCTGGTCTCATTCTGATTAATACTATTTCGACGATTATGGCTGTCTATCAACACTCTTTGTCTTCTCCGATTGCTTGTTATTAATCTTAAACCTATCTTATGTGGAGGGTAGTTAGATTTATTCGTGGATTTACCCGTATTACTCTGAGATGCCTTACATTTATATTCTCTTGGCTTATCTATCTTTCAGTTTGTTGAGGGTGTTACGGTGTCCACTGATTCAACCATGTTTTGCTTAGATTTTTTAATATCTTCTTCTCACTAGTCCTGGAGTTTCTCCATCTATTATTGTCATGGTAGACACCACAATTATAACATGTCCAATCTGCAGCGTTATTATCCTTGACCAGATCGCTGTTTGAGATATATCATTTCCTCCGTCTTTACGTTCTGAGTTTAAATTCCGCTGAAGTTAACTTTGACTTTCATTCTTTCAGGGTCGATAAAGCAAGTACCAGTTGAGTACTGAGATCGATGAATTCAACTTGCCCTATCCCCGGAACTTTCTTGCCTTGTGCCAAATTTGAAACCAATATTTAGTAGGATACAGTTGATGGATGTATAGTAGTTGCAGAATCTAAAACGAATTTGCTCACAACTCGTTTAATTAATTTCCTAAATGCGGATAAGTGTTTATCTATAATTAATTTGCTTAATCTCTCTAAGTCGTTATTTTCATTGTATTTCAATCCTATTGTCTTGAGTTGCTTCGGTTTTATGTTTATTTTGTCTGGTTTCGTTTATCCTCTTCCCTTAATACCTGAACAATTTACTACACCAACAGCTTTATGAATCATAGCTTAGCATACCACAATAACAGTACCAATGATACCTCGTCATATATTTTAGGGCTTATATAGTCATAGTATTTCTGTGACATTACATGTTTTAATCCCTAACTATGGCTTTAACTATTACCGTTCATTGTTCAGTACTTATATGATTTCTCGTAGGTAATAGCATAGATTTTGATTCTTTACAGTTATAATAATTAGAAATTCCCTAACTTCAGTTTTATATCGAAACACATCCCATTGCATAGCGTCCAAAATATAGTAATCGCTAGTAGTCTGCCACTGATCCTAACGAAGTTGTGTGTCTAATTTCTGTACCGGATGTCACCCGTTGCAAGAGAGAATATATATAAACTCCTCTCTGGCATAGCGTCTAAAATATAGTAGAAATCGTCAAAAGCCGACCAGTGACCCTCATGAAATTCTTGGATATCAAATTTCTATATCGGATGTTAAAACTATTCAAGTGTGGTACAACAGAACAATAGCATAAATCTGTTGGCTAGAAATGTGTGACTTATTTTCGGATAGATATTACAAAGGCCAAATCCCATCCTCTTTCTTTCCATTCTTTACTTCTCTTTTTTTACTTCTCTTCCGTGAATTGTTTGACTTTGATGGGAGTTCCCTATATTTTCAATTGATAAATCTATCAATTTATTAAGTTAAACCTTCAACATGCCCCAAGTGCAGATGTGAAACAGCCGTAAGTTTATCGTTCACAAATAAATGTATAAAACCCATTATTTTATGTTTATTTCTTATATAACACTCTGCGAAAACGTACCATTTAAATGCGGTGGTACAACTATGGATTTACAAGGTCGAAAAGTGGTGGATTTCGACTTCAGCTTTCGATTTCGGAGATTACCTGGTATGCTGTTATTGTGGTTATAAAGGCTGAGCATATCGATAAAGAAATATGTTGATATTTAAAAGTTGCCAGATCTCTCGTCGGCAAAGTTTGTAAGGTGTTAGAGATGTGATGATGGAAACTTATCACCAGTAACAAAGCATATTCTAAACGCTCTGAAATCATCAAAACACTTGAATTTATCCAGCAAGTTCAATAGACCCTTGATTACAATCTCAGAAAGTCCATGGAGTCAATTGCAAAAATCTCCATGTGTCAGAAGAAACAGTCAGTATTGTTGTCCACGAAGACAGCAGATATGTCTTATATGATGAGGAAAAGTCAGTTTGTCAGAAAAAGCAAAAGAAAATCAGTACATCAGATCTAAAAGGCTTTGAAACAAACTGAAAATTCCAGCAGAAGATTTGATTTGGTTTTTCTCAAGCGAGAAAAGCTTTGACCAAGATCAAAAAGTTAACAATAAATGACAGATTATATGTGCAGACCCTTCTGAAGTCATGGTTTTAGGGGTTGTCAGCAACGAAGGACATGTTATACCTTCTTCTTTCCACAAGGCCTTAGAGTTAACTCTGCTGCCTACATTGAAGTCCTGGAAATAATTGTTAAGCCCTGGATAGACAGTGTATGCAATGGAAGGCCATATGTATTTCAATAAGATTCTGCACCATTATACATGGCTCTAGTAACACAGAAATGGATGGCTGAAAATTTCCATGATCACATAAGACTGAACATTAGGCCCCCTAATTCCCCAGATCTCATTCCATGAGAGACGTTGTTGAAAGAGAGTTCAATGAACACGCCCATAACACCAAAGATTCTTCAAAAGCTGTCATAGTCAGTGTCAGTGGCTGATTGGCCAGCTTGCCAGCTTGCCGATGGCAAGTGGGCCCCTGCGCCATTAGAATTCACAAATGGGGGCCCATGTTAGTATCTAAGGGGCCCATCCCCTTAAATTTGAGAATTTTTTATTCACTCTTAGAAGAATACATTATTTCAGCCTGGCTGTGTTTGTAGAAATAGAAATGAATACTTTTAACAACAAAAAAAAAAATTGAATGATAACATTGTAGTTGCGGATGGGCTCCCTTAGTCTCCTGGCAACCAGTAGTTTTAAACCCAGTCTGTCACTGGTCTGAGTAATGTCCAACCAGGACCACTTGATCCAAGCATGTAGATGATTTAGATCTCATATAGAAGCAGCTGTTGAAGCTGAAGGTGGCTTTATTGAATAACTTTATAGAAAAGAAGGTTATTTTTATCCGTATAGCATATTTTGATAAATAAAGTTATTATCTGTTATGTATCTGTTCTTTTTATAAGCATAAATCTGTCCTCAGCTTTCTTACGCACCTTATATATATATATATATATATATATATATATATATATATATATATATATTATGCGTATATATAAATACACACACTGTAATAAGCAAACTAGCTAGTGGCTGTGGCTGTGGCTGTTCTTTAAAGAACCCTGTCACTACATTTAAACCCCGGGAAAACTCTTTTCCAGCTGGTTAGCGAGACACAACCTGTGTCGAATATATCGTGAGTAAGGGAGCGAATCACTCCCCGCCAGCTTGGCAAGACCAGTGGACCACGGTTCCTGGGTCTTTACCCTTCATCAATACTAGACACCTGCCAGTATATATATATGTACATGTGTATATATATGTATATGTGTATATGTGTATATATATATATATATATATATATATATATATTATATATATATATATATATATATAATATATATATATAGATAGATAGATAGATAGATAATAGATAGATAGATAGATAGATAGATAGATATACACAGACACATACACACACACTAATATACACATTTATACGATGGGCTTCTTTCAGTTTCCGTCTACCAAATCTAGTCACATCAAGCATCCAATCAAGCTGCCCAAATGTTGGTATGAGTACTGGCACTGCAAACACATTGTGGGTCACTGTTTTATTGAATGCAGAGAGTTCTGAGATGCAAATTGTCTATATTTGGCTGCTATATTCTTTAGTGACACGTTTTTGTTGCACGTGTCACTACCAGTTACGGTATTAGACGCTGTTAACGAAATTAGTGATGAGTTAACTTGGAATGACCAATTCAAATACTATTCGATTTTACTCATAAGTTATTGGAATCTTATATGTATACCATTCTGCCTAAATAATGGATCTACAAATACAATATCCCTGCATATCTCACATCTATTTTCATTTCTCCACCTCACTGTCTCTTTCGTATCATCTAAATTAACTATTGCTTAACCACCTTCTCACACCGTCTCCGATGAAGGGATATAATAAATATCCTAGAAACAGCTTTAAGACCTATTTATAAATGTTCTAAAATCTACACAGACTTGGTTTTTTATCTCATTACGGAAATTATATATATATATATATATGTGTGTGCGTGTGTGTGTGTATACACATACAAACACACATATACAGTTTGTGTAAGTGTGCATTTACTATGTATGCTTGTATATAGTATTAAAAACTGAAAAATTGCTCATTTGGTAGAATTAGAAATAATCACATCAACCCCGACAACAAACCACGACAGCACTACTACTATCACTGGTTGCTCTTATATATATCTCGAAAGTTTAGTGCTAGATAATAAATTACTTTTTTTTTTAGATAACGGTTATGATACGATTTTATCCTCTTACATATGACATCTTAGTGTTAGTTTGGATGTCTGTGTATGTGTGTGTGTGTGCGTGCGCGCGCGTGTGTGCTTATCTTGTGAACAGATATATAGGAAAATGGCTTCCTCTTCTTAAATGAAGTGAGTCACTTGGTAACACTTTGCTTAGTAGCTCATAAAAATGTAAATGAAAAGATAATAAGGAAGTGAGAAAATACGTCCGTAAGTAAAAAATATGTACAATTATTCTGGGCTCTTTGCCATCAAGACCGTTTTTTACTTCGTTTTTTTTTTCTTACTTTATTATCTTTTACTAAAATATAGTTCTTGTTTAATACTGCCAATACAGCCACTTACCATCTCAGGATTTAAATATCCAACCTTACTGTTGATTCAAAATGTGGAAGTAGCTTCCTTCCCTTCATTGAAAGCTCTTTTTAAGTGAAGTTAAGAGATGTCTTTCTGCAAATATGGCATACGTTCAAGTGTAAGTAGAAGCTTGAAAAACTTGAATAACTACTAGTTATTTTAGTTGATATTTTGTATGTGTTTGCGTAGTGGAATCAGTACTTGTGAATATGATGTGAGTTTCTGTATATATAAGTGTGCGTATTTTTGAAGAGATTAGCTTTGTTTTATTCTATTGGTCGTGTTACTCCCGCCCCAGTTCCCTTAAGTAGTGAAATCGACGTAAAAATAGAACAGAGAAAGAGAAGGAGCGAAAGAGAAATAGAGTGGGTATGTGTGTCTATGTGAGTGTGTACGTGTGTATAAGAAGGATTTAATATCAGGCAGCGGGTGAACAACATTAAAGATTTCTGAAATAGGTAGAGGAGTATATATTTTGGGGCGAGGAGAATGAGTAGTCGATTATATCGATCCTATCATTGCGTGACTTGTGAATATTTTTTTGAATTCAGGAGGACAAAAAACTCAAGTGGATACCGGCTGTATTTGAACTCGGGACTAAATACACTAAAGCACATATTAGCACATATTTAGATGATCTTTCCATCCTGGTTTCTATTTCGTTAAATATTTCTGACATAGTTAAAAGGTCATAAATTTACTTGGTATAACACGAATGATCATATCAAATATCAGCATTTGATTGGTATATATTTTATCAATAACAGTAATTATTTCTGACATTGTGAGATTGTAATACATTTTGGCGGGAAATTATTAGGAATTATAACTCCTTACTCCTTACCTATACTTATTAATTTTTTACTTCATCCACCTAGCTTTTCAACATTTCAGCAGACTTCTATCTTGCGACCGCCCACATCTCACATCTGTCATTCTGCTAACACCACTGCACACGAATTCTCTTCGCGTATTCCTCTTCATACTCCCTCTTTTCACCTATACTACCGACATCACTTCAGTTTCTCATTTGTAATCATATATTCAAATTTATACCAATGACATATTAAAACCACTTCCCTTAACTTATTCCTTATTATAATTATGGAAATTATTTTTTCAGAACCTTACTTAATTCTTTTCCTATATGTAAAAATCTTTCTTCTAGCAGACTCGAGTACACTATACTGATGAGATCCAATAGGCTAGAACATGTTTATAATTATCATTTGCTCCTTTAAAACACAGATCAGACTGTTTCCTTTAAGTATTTAAACAAATGCTTAGCGAACAGATCATAATTAAAAAAAAATTATCTCCCTTCTTATTTAAGAGTCGTTAACAACACCCTCGGTGGTTTGCACTTCTTTTCCCAACAATGAAACAAATTTCAATAGATTAAAAATGTATTGCATGCGGCTCTCAGCACATCGCTCTTTATCTTACTATTTGATTTGCTGAGTTTGGAAAAATGGACAGAATTCATGACAATTGTAGGTCCTACGAAACTGGTGAGATTAACGACGTTAGCATTCCGACTAAACAGCTGCAGGAAAGACATGAGCAAGTAGATTCCGGAGGGGTGAGGTCCTTTGGACATAGAGGCTAAAGAGGGGAAAGAAGGGTAGTTGAACATTATCAGTGCCATTGGTTTATCTGAGTTAACTTATTTTGGCTTGATTCATTTTAAAAAGTTTACATTGAATTGCAAATGAGAACGTAAAATAGGGGTTGTTAAATATCGCCAGGCATTTTGTTTGACGTTCTATTAATTCTATTGATATATCGAGTGCAAGGCTATTTAATTTTCCATCTATTTGATACACCGAAACTAGTGTTCAGTGCCTGTCTCGGAGAAGTCTGCAAGTTGTAAAAGACATTTATCTTAATTCTTAAAGAAATAAAATGGTAAATAAATAATGCCTAAACAATTTCGAAACTGTGACTCTTTGTATAAGTGTGCATGTTTATTTGTGAATCTCTGTGTATAATGTGTGTGTGAATGTTTGTGTGTGTGTGTGAGTGTGTGTGTATGTGTGTGTGTGTGTGTGTGTGTGTGTGTGAAAGTATTGATTTTGTATGTACATACATTTCTGTACGAATGTATGTGTAAATGTATGTTTTTAGTCGTTTGTAAGTTTGACTGCGAATGTATATGTTCGTGTGAGTACTTTTTCAAAGAGGAACTTTTTTGTTTAAATTTTAATACTGCTCTTTTTTTGTTGCTGTTATTTTTTCGTTTCTTTTGTCAGCTATTTCCAGCAGTGAAGATAGACGAATGCATACACATTTACGTCCATACATATGCACATATATTTATACATATGCATATACATGCATGCATGCATGCATGTATGTATGTATGCCTATGTGTGTACGTATATATACATATCTGTCTATCTATATGTACATATATACACACGTATATATATACATATATGTATATCTATCTATGTGTATATATATATATATATGTGTGTATATATATATATATGTGTGTGTGTATATATATATATATATGTGTGTGTGTATATATATATATATATAATATATATATATAAATATATACATACATACATATATACATATCTGTTTATCTATACACACACACACAAATATATATATGTGTTAGGTCGTAGAAATTGGTATCATTTAATAACTAATTTTTTTGTCACTGGAAGAAAACAATATCTGTTTTCAGTGTACTTGCTGAGCTTTTCTTACAATGCAGTGAAGTGAGAAAAAAATGTAATTGTGTAAACCGACTTTTTCGTCTCTGAGTCTGGTTAATCTCAATAAAACTGGAATTCTAATCAGAAAAATCTAATC